>NC_135407.1:3125272-3340272 GCF_051989625.1 Stigmatopora argus
AAATGACTCCCATGAAAAATGTAGAAAACTCTTATTGGTACTCGGTTTGGGTTGTCACTTGCTTTTTTGAATATTTTTTTGGGGGTGGCAAATGCAAATCTGGTTTCAGTTTTTTTTTCTTTTGAATGAAAGAGTCCCTGTTTATGAATGTAAAAAACACTGAGCTAGTTTTATTTTGTTTTAAAATAATACGTTTGTGTTTTGTTTTCTTGTGAAACTATCATGTTGTCAGTGGCTACTATTGACAGTGCTGGGCGTTCAATCCATTTTGACTAGGAGGGATTTTTTTTAAATCACAGATTGGACGTCCAGCCCTGTCAGTGGCACAGAAACGTAAGACAGTCTTCCCCTTTTAAAAGAATTGGTTGTCTATTGACGCGCAGACTAAAATGCTATTTTGAATTTTTTTTTGACCTGGGGCAACAGCAAGAGGGTATTTTTGTTTCATTCATATTAATTTCATTATAAAATAATGACTGAAATGAAAATCATTTCTTTTTATCAACAAAAATAGTCACTTGCTTTATTAAGGGTTTAGTATTTTTATTCCATTTCTATAGAAGAAGCAACTTTTCTATTAGCTGTCTCTGAAAGGTTAAAATATTGTAATGAAAAATGAACGCAAAGGATATGACTTATTAAACGTTATGGTTTATTTGTAACGATATGACTGGAAGAAAAAAACAGATTTAATATAAGAAAACTTAGGTCGATTTTGTATTCTTCCCCAAAAATATGAGTTGAAACAGCGATTGAAAAGCTAGAACATTTTTCCCCTAGAATTGTTGCTTATAATGTTATTTCTGTGGGTGTCAAAAGTTGGTCACTCTATTTAATCCACTGCATTTAAACTCACACACATCCTGACAAAATTGGATTTTTTTTTTTACAGCTGGGTCAGCAGGATCAATATGCTCCATATTTGAGGCAGACATCCTGTGACACTATATCCAACAATTTCAAATGTAAAAATCCAGTTAACATTTGATCATTAAAATGATAAAATAAACAACCCACTTTACCACATTTACCTCAATTGCATAACTGAATAATCCCATAGATATCTCTTAAGAAACCCCATCAAAGTTATATTTCATGCAAAATTATTTTTACAAGACCTGCAAAAATCGTCCAACTCACCATAGCCGAATAAGTGTGGATTAACATCTGGACCTAATCCGAATTAAAACAAATAAATAAAAAATAAAAAAAGCCAAGAAGACCCTCAACCTGGCAAGTGGTGACCAAAATTGTCCAAATGTTAATCCGGCTTGGTTTCAAGCGTCCATGAATGAACTGGATGCTTTATTGACTTTTTCTCCTTGTGCAAAAAAAAAACAAAAAACAAAAAAACACGCGCACGCGCACGCAAACATCGACGGAGGCGTGGATGCTCTCCATGAAGGCACTACTTATAGCTTTGCTGCAGCTGCTAGAATAAGGGGAGGGGTCGAGAGGGTCCACTTCTCTTAAAGAGATACTATATTCTTGGAATTAGTGCATTCCCACACACTTTACAAATTCAAAAAAAAATTGCATTATATTTCCAAATTTCTTGGATAAAAAAAGTTTTTCATTCATTTTTTTTAAACTCAGATAATTGAAGTCATGTTTTTTTAGAATTTTTTTTAAACTAAATTCAACAGTACTAATATATACATATAATGAAATAATCTATTCAGATACCTGCATGGCATCAGTCTTGTTCCGGGCCTTCCACAGCATACTGAAGGGGTTAATTTTTTTTAATTTTAAAAAAAGGGAGTGATGTTGGGTGAAGAGGTGAATGAGAAGTGAGTTAGTGTGTCATACCGTGCATGGGTTTGTAGGGGAGGACAGAAGAGGGAGTAGGAGGGCACCTCGGAAAAGAAAAGAAAGAGGGCGGGAGGTGGGAGAAGTATTTTTTTTTCTAGATTGATAGAAACTTTTTTTATAAAATCTTTTGAAGTGATTTCCCAAGTGTGGATACGATGGTGCCCTCTAGTGGCACGTGAAAGATTTGCTGCTCACCTGCAGTTTACTCATATTTCACTTTAAAGGTCGAAATATTTTAGGTGGTCATTCACATTGACGGTGATGGACGATGGCGATTAATCGTGTTTTGAATGAATCGCGATTAATGGTGAGCGTGACAAACTGCCATTTTTCACTGAGATGAACCCTTTCATGCAGGTGATTTAAAAAATATATATCACTGTCAATGGCATAATAGGTTCAAAGTATTTAAATTTTAAACTTGTGTTGCTTTGGCGCGTACACAGTATTTATTTTTATTCAAATGAACTACGTATTTATTATGAAAAATTATATTATTTCAAATCATATTTTTTGAATGACCAACAAGTAAGTCACGTGACCTATAAAGGGCTAAAGGTATAAAAATGTTTTATCAACGACCAAAAATAGTCAAGAGCCAAAATAGACCATTTAAAATATTTGAACGCCAGTGTCACAACGCCATCTTGTGGTGCAGAGAGAATCTACTTTGCTTATAAAACTGAACACTCGCAACAAGTTTTAATATCGTGTAAGAAAATAATGCTTTATTAGAATTTCACATCACTCAACAGTGAAAATTTCATTTTAACTCAACGACTTTCTTTAAATTCTTCATATTACTTAAAGCACCTTTTTCTTGCCTCTTCATGACGTCTCCAATTTCCTGTTTTGCAGGACGACTTTGACCGGCCAGCGCGCACAGTGCTTCCTCTAGCGCCTCCTGCGTGTGTCGATCTGGTAGGGCGCTGCATCCAGCTAGCGTGCCCAACGTGTTTCGCAACCAACCTTCTTCTCTGGCTAGCTCGGCGCTCCACGGTTGAGAACGGAAGCAGCCGGCCAGAGCTTGCAGCGACAACCTCCAGAGCTCGGCCGCTTCGTCCCAGTTTTCTTCCCAGGCGGGGCTCAACTTGAGCGGACCCGGGTTATCCGCGGGTTCCAGAGCGCTGTGGAGGAAGCGGAGGGCGGTGGACAGGAAGCGGCGAGGAGCGGATTCATCCGAACCTGGGGGGTAAAAAGGTCAGTGAAGGTTTCTGAAGTGAAAGTTTAGTCATCGCTCAATTTTCATTACCCGTCTGAGTGGTTTTGAGTCTTCTAATCATCAAACCCAGTGTGCAGTAATTGGCCGCGAGGACGAGCAGCTTTGGTTTGTGCACCAAAACTGGAAGGGCTTCACTTAGATGATTCTCCAATGTTCGGAAGCATTGATCTTTCCTAGAAAATACATCATTTAATTCTTGTCATTAAGCAGTTTTTTGTCTAGTATTATTTTAAGGCACATATCCCAGTCAAAATTGAATGGAGGTCTATTGTCGTCAAAGGGAGCCAATGAGTTGAATTTGTTAAACAACAAAATTTTGCACTATCTTGTATTTTGTTGGCAAATATCAAATTGTTGAATTACCCGACTCTTTCAGGCTCCGTGACTGCAAAGTTGAGGAGAACTGAGCAGGCCGTCTCCAGGCTGGGGTCTTTCGCAGAGGACACCCCGCTTTTCCCCTTCACAGTCGTAAACCCCTGCGACAGGTATCGCAATAGCAAGGCAGGGGTATCCAGCGTGAGAAGAACCTTTCTTGGACCTTCTTCAGCTGACAGGTGACATAAAGCGGGCAGGAGATACCTGAAAAGAAAAAAAATGTACTCAAAAAAAATATATCTGAAAATGAGGCATCAAAAGTTTTGTAACCGTACCTGAACGCCTCATTCCCCGTCCACATTTCGCAATCTTGGACCGACATTTTGTCCATCCAACCGCCGAGCCCCGCGTCAGATTTCTCAACCAGGAAGTGACTGCGCGAGTAGTCGATGAGCATGGGCAAAAGCGAGGTCACTTCCTCCTTAAGACAAGAAGTCTCCTCGGCTAGCCAGGAGCACAAACAGCGGAAGGTGGCGAAGAGAAACGGGTCACCGTAACGACTCGGGTCCACCTGTGAAAAGTTTCAGATGAAGTGTAAGTTTCCGAGGTGAGCGTTTATTCACCCCAGTCGATATCTGACCTGTTGCAGGTGGTACACGAGCGCCGAAAAAGCCTCCTCCAGCACGTTCAGAACCTGCCTACTCTGCTGCAGCGTTAAGGCTGAAACTGCGTTCTGATTGGGCAGAAGCGGCGGGCTGCAGGCTTGCTCGATGGCCGCTTCCATGATCCGGTAACAACCGGTGAGTGTGTCTTTTAAATCTTGGCTCAAATCAGTCCCAGGCGGTTCTTCTAAACCCATTCGGACCTCCACGCAAGCCCGGTTCACTAGTAAACAGCAGAACTTGGGCGGTCCGGCTAGCTCCCACCCGCATAAATCGAGCAAACAAGCGCCGAGGACCAATACTGGACCAATTTGTTTCGGAGTTAGCTTAGCTTGCACCACGGGTCGAAGCGCCTCCCACGTACGGGTCACGGCTCCCCTCAAAACCTCCTTTTCGACCTCCACTCCCCCTGGAGGCAAAATGTTGACCAACTGCGAGCAGAACCGCAGCCTGTTTTGGTCCTTGGACTCCAAGAAATCTTTGGATAACTTTACTAGCAAAGTTAGCAAAACGTCCGAGTGCTTGCGCCACGCTTTGTCTTTGGTTTTCCCCGAAAGGAGGCAAATTAGCAAGGGAAGTCCCATCTTCTGGCTCAAGGTTTGGTTCTGTTCCAACACCTGGCAGAGAACTGGAACGGCGCCTCGGTTTAGAAGGTGCTCGGGACCTTTAGTTTGGGCGCAGATGGCCGTCAGAACCTGGTAGCAGTCAGCCACCACGGCCTCGTCGCACGTAGTTTCTCCATTTTGCTCACTTTCTCCATTTCCAGCCACTGTTTGAGGGCGTATGGGTTCACGAGCTAAAATATCCAGGAGTAGCGGAACCGTGACTAGTAGCTGAGGCTTCGAAGCCATGTCCGGATCGGTGCTCAGGGCAGACAGGAGAGCCGTACCCAAGGAAACGAGCTCGTGGGGGGGCACAGCGGTATCCCCGCTTCCCTTGGCCGCTGTCACCAACAAGCGCGCTGGAAGGTTGAGACCCACCGCTTCAAAGATGCGACGCAAAGTTGGCTTGTCCAGTTGGCAAGCTGGGCACAAACGAGTGATCTGAGAATGAAAAACAGAGAAACAAAAGTGAGATTTTTGGGGGCTTAGAAATTGGACATTTCTGCTCTAAAATATTGATTTGGTTCTCCCAGTCCTTAGATGTCCAAAAACAAAATTAGATTAATCGGCACATGGATTCATAGATTAAACTACTATTCATTCTATTAGTTAAAATTATGTGACCTAGTAATCAATCATTGACTCATTCACTCCCAAGAAGAGCAACAACAACAAACATCGAATCCATTGGAAATGGCAGCATTGCACTTCATCAATTGCACACTTAATCGGATTGATCGACAGATTAGGATAGCAAATTCCTCGATTAATCACAAAATTATTCAACAATCTATCACAAAATAGTATATTTTAGGGATGCAAACCCACCAAAAGAAGGGCACCCAAAGTTTGGCTATCATTCTTAGCATGGGTGAGAGCGTGGAGGCATTTCTCCAACACTTGTTTCTTAGCATCCGTCAAACCAGTTCCTGCATCTGGACCTCCTTCAACTTCTCCATCTGGTGGCTCCACCACTGGGGTGAGCCGATCGCTCGCATCGATTGCTTTACAGTCAGCCATCATAGCTTAACTGTGTCAAAACGTGTCAAAGAGATAGTACTTTGAAGGAATTCTGCTCAACGGACTACAAACACGAGACTAGAAAAATACTTCAACGGTGTTAAACCTGCTTCCACTGCCTTAAACCTGTTCGTCAAGGTTATCGTGATGAAGACGGAAAAAAAGTATTTGTTTACAATATTTTAGACGAGTTCCTTGTGCAGTTTCTCGTGACCTGGCGCCAGATAACGGCTGTCAAAACAAATATAA
This sequence comes from Stigmatopora argus, assembly GCF_051989625.1. NCBI lineage: Eukaryota > Metazoa > Chordata > Actinopteri > Syngnathiformes > Syngnathidae > Stigmatopora > Stigmatopora argus. The sequence goes on from NC_135407.1 coordinate 3,131,158, forward strand.
CATTAGCCAATGAAAATGCTTAGGTACCAGCATCTGACCAATCAAATTCCCGTTAGTTGGGAAGTGGCGCGGCCATTTTGGTCCATATCACAACGTTGGTGAAGCGAAATCACGACAATTATTCACAAATATCTCCCCAGGCCGTTTGTTGAGGTTATTGACTCGTATTTTTCAATTTTGGCAAGAATTTAAAAAAAGGTGAGTTATAATATTTCAAATTTTGCTTTTGGCTGTGTTTATCAGGTGGCACACACCGGAAGTATAATTCATGTATCACTGTCGTTCGTTAACCACTAAAGTGTAAACAATTCACATTTTAAAGTTATGTTTTCTATAGAATGAAAATTATTGTCTATTATTTTTCAACTTTTATATTTTTGTTAAATAATAACTTGTGTTCATTCGGTCTTGAAACGTTCAAACCGCTCGCTTGTTATCTTGTTTTGAAAAGACCACCGGAAAATCATATTTATCTCTGAAATGACTTGCCGGTGATTATTGCTGCTGTGACTAGCAGCTGAAGGGGCATGATCGGTAGTGACCCAATTTACAGTACTGTGGGTGACAACGAGGATTTAACACACCAAGTAGAGGACGAGTGACGAATTCAAATGTCTTTTTAACCAGGTGGCGTGAGCTGCATTTTTTGTAAACCGACGTGCAGAACCAGTGGACACAGCATGTAAATAAGTCATAGAAATGCCAGCAGCTGTTAGGCTCAAGGTGCCTTAAAGGAGCCTGGAAAAAACAGGTATTCACTCTTACTACTATGTATATACTACTACGGAATGTGGTGCGTTTAAGTGAGCTAGTGGATGTGGTAGATTATCCAATCAGACGTTTATAATAGCGTATTAATGCAATGGACTCGTCAAGCTGAAGTAATCGGCCTTGAATGCGACAACCTGTTATCATAAGCTACCTGAAATATGAAATCATGTATTGTGTTGAATGGATAATGTCTTTCCAATGTCAATTTAAATCTTTTAAAATGGTGGTAAATGTTTGGATGTTTCAGCACCATGGCAGTCAATGAGTTAAACATCTAAATGTAAAGAAAATATTTTTGTGATATATTATATTCCATTAATTCATTAGATCGGAGGGCTGCATATTTACTGTTTTTTCCTCTCTTAATCAATATTGTAATAATATTTCCTTTTCTTCTTTAAAAATATATTTTTTACATTAGATATCAATTTAAAATGGCTTTTCCTCCATGTCATCATCATGCAAAATATATAATTGAAAGGTAAATTATCAATGATTGCAAGGTCAATTTTTACCATTGCACCACTAAAATGACTCCAATACATAAATGGGGTAAAAGTATTCACGTTTTGATGTATTAGTTTGTTTTGAATGTTTTTTTTTTCTCCAACAGACTCGAGTACTTGTGTGTGGGAGGTTCACGAATGTGCTTCTTCATCAGTCAAGTAGGATGAGCAAAATGCAATACTAAAGTAGAGATCTGCCCCTTTGGTCATATTGTTCTAAGGGAGATTCTCAAGAGAAAAGAAGCCATTTAGAAACATCTCCAAGCTGTCATCAACACAGGTGAGCTAGTTACCTTCAACTGCGGGGCGTGTTGACAGTCTTACTTAATCTCGAGGCATATACGAACAAACGTTGAACTCGATCTCTTGTTTCCAAACCCTTTTTTATTTTTTATTTTTCTTTGCTTCCAGTGTCGAGTTTTTAACGTCTGAGGACGCCACCATGCCGCAACGCTTGTCCCTCCAATCACCCGCAAGCGTCCCCATTTCCCTCGGCTCGGCGCCTTGAAAGGTAAACGGCAAAATTCACTTGTTAAACAGGTGCAACTTTTGTGTTGCAACATTTTTGAGTGCGTCACAAGATGTGAATTGAAGCTATTGCCTAATGTGTCGTTATATGGTTTACTTCCTGTAATTCTAGTGAGCAAAAATATTCAAATAGAGTATTCGTTTTATTTCTTTTTTTAGGTGTTTTTAAAATGTCTCCTTCATACCAACACCTCCTCACTTGGAGTTTACCACACCTCCTTTTGCTACCGTTGACGCACCTCCTGCTTTTGGCTCCTACCACAGGTAACACAAACAAAGTTAACTCATTCACTGCCATTGACAGGATTAGATGTCAAATCCATTTTGAGCTAGGATGCCTGGCAATCAGATATTTATGTGAATTGGATGTTAGAATTCATAGATTAACTGTAAAATTCGATTAATTGCAAAATAAAATGACAGATTCATTACCGTCAGCCAATGCACTGTCAATGATCAAGTTTCAGTGCCCTTGACGCCTTTAGATGTTCAATACATTTGGATTGGAAATATAAGAATGAATGCTGGTTGTTGAGGTGTTTTCTCAGTTTGAGTGTCGTTATTGTGTGTACCATTGTAAAACCACTTTAAAAAAATTAAATGGCATTTATAGTCTGGGAACTGATAACAAATTGACATCTGCTCCTGTTAAATTATTTGCCATCAATACTGGAGTTACTCAAGGTGTGTCTTTATCCTCATTGGCGTCCTTTGCAGCTTTTTTAAACTGTTATTTGATAGAATCATCACATACAGAATCGAGGGATATAGTCTGTGGGTATTGAGAAGAGGCGGGGGAGGGGGGGGGGGTTCTACAATGGGAAACTGAACAATAAAGGCTCTGTGTGTTGAGGGTGGGTAACAGACGTAGAGTGGACAAGAGGTGGGGCGACTCAACCGAGGCCACCAGGGTCTTGGATTAAACAATAGTTTTTTTGAGAGCAAACCATGGTTTTGCTGTGCAAAATCAAGTTAGATTTTCTTTCAGAATTGTGTTTGTTTTTTTATACAGACATCCCAAAATTCTGTTTGTCATTTCTGAAGAGGCTGATTCTCAAAATGAGCCACTTTAAGTCCATCACATTTGCATGTAATCACCAAAAAGTGTTTGTTTTTGAGTGGTTATTGCATAATGTGCTTGTGTGCATCTTTTTTTCAGGTTGAAAAAAAAAACACATTTTCTCAATCAACTGCTTACAGAGCAGATTGCTAACTCTGTTTATGTCTGCTTTTCTAAGAAATGTTCATGTTTGGGACATTAAAAAAAGTAACACCACTGTCTATCTTTTCCATCTCCCCTTGTAAGAAAAAAATAACAACCTAATTAAGCACTGCAAGCCGATGGGGACTGGCCCCCATCTTAAAGATGTAGTAAACGTCCAATCTATTTGGCCATGAACAAACGATCCAAATGGATTGGACATCCATCGCCGTCACTGGCGACAATGAGTTAAATGAGTGCTCGTTAATGGTCACGATATTTTTGCCTTCAAGGTGAATCGGCTGAGATGTGCCGCGTCACCGGTGGGGTTTTGGGGCTCCACTGGACCAACGTGGTGGGCCTGGGTTGGTTCCCCCTGGCGGACGGGCGAGGGGGTCCCACGTGCTGGGAGACTTGCTGCCTGAGGCCCAGTTGCCACGCCGTGTGGAGCCACGGCGGGCGATGCGTGCTTCTGACATGCTCACTCCCAGGTGGATGCCCCATTATGTATGTGCCACAACCGGATCAAGATTTTCTGGGACTTCTTCAGATTCTAAGCAAGGTGATTGTCTTTTTGGATCGAGGGATTAAACAAGGAAATAGGTGTCCAATTGATGTTTCTTTTTTCTTCTTCTTTTTTTTCAAGGGTTCCGGCACAAAAAGAGGGAGGAGCGCCCGTCAAGCAGAACAGGAGGAGCAAAAACAGCAACAGCCTCGCATGGTAATTACTGCGAACTCGGTGGCTGCCATTGACGGCAAAATGTGTCCAATTCAATCCATTTGTTGATCGAGAAATAGTGAAAAATAAAATTCTGTTTTTGGGCCTCTTAATATTCATGAAATGACAATTTTTAAAACTAAATAAGACACAAATATTTTTATAATAGATTTTAACAAAAATAAGCAAAACCAGTAAATTGCCTTCTATTGTTTTTTTCATTTTGCTTTACATTTTTATTTATTTTAACATTTTATTTAAACCATCTGAACAAATGGAAGCAATTGGACATCTATCATTGTCATTGGCACTGAAGGAGTTACTACATACCCCTAAAAAAAAAAGAAAAATTAAATCTGGGCTAATATTAATTGAGCAAAAATCTTGATTTTTGTGGCTCTTTAGGAGAACTCCAACGTTGATCTAGCTCAGCCAGCTCTATCTTTCCCCAACCCGAGTGGTCTTCCACAATTAGCCCAAAAGAACCTGACTCTTAAAAATGACAAAAGCGACACCTCTCAACACAACTCCAGCATTCCCAACGCCACTGCATCCAATCACAGCGATGACACCACTCCCACGGCAACCACCGTCAGCAGCGCACCTCCGACGCAGTCCGGTAAGAAACGCTTCCCCCCCCAAAATTTTGAAAGGGCACGGCCAATATTTGCTTTCGATGCTAGTGAGGGAGCTGGTGGTGTCGGCGGGCGAGAGCGTGGAAGTCACGTTGCCGAGCAACTCGGTGGAGCTCAACGCCTTTGTGGTGCCGCCGCCTCCTCCAGGTAAGTCGGTTAAAGATGATTCTCAGCAGAATTCGTTTAGGAACTTGGCGTCTTTCCTGGCAGATACAAAATACGCATTTGACTGGAGGCTAATAACGCACCCCAAAGATTATAGCGGGGAGATGGAAGGGAAGCACAGCACGACCCTCAAGCTCAGCAAGGTATGGGTGAACAATGTTTTCAATTTAAAAAAACAAGCCAAAGTTGAACAAGACGTGAGTATCTTATCATTTTTTTCCAGCTAACTGTTGGTTTGTACGAGTTTGAGGTGACGGTGGATGGGGGCGGAGCCCACGGGGAAGGTTACGTCAACGTAACAGTCAAACCAGGTAATGCGCATTTTTTTCCCAGCTATAAGACATACCAGTCCAAAAAAATATTGTTTTCCAATAAACATTTTGAATCATTTTTAAATGAATGAGCTTTTTTTTCCAAAATTTCAAATCGTTTTCCCCGTTTTTCACATAAAATGCAGTTTTTATCCTATTTTTTAATTTAAAAAGATGTTTTAACATTTTTCTTTCCCCCCCAAAAATTGCCATTTCCTCATTTAAAATTTTCCCCATTTAAAAAACAAAACAAAATACTACATAAAAGTTAAAAGTTTTTCTTATGTTTAACCTCAATAAAACCTCTTACATAAAAAAAACACCCCAAAAACTTTTTTTACCTAAAGTTCTCATTTCCCATCCCCCCAAAAAACAACCTACAAAAAGATTCACACTTCTCCTGAAAAGATGAATATAAATCACAAATCCATTTGAAATAAGATAAACAGTATGACTCATCATCCAACAAATACGCTAAACCTCAACGTGCATTGCAAGTTTAATTCTGTTGCATTCATCCATACAAAAACATTGTTTTGCCGCCTCAATTTCCGCCTGAATAATCCCGTTACTCTCTTGTTTTCCACCTGACAGAACCGCGAGTCAACAAGCTTCCCGCTGCCGTGGTTTCACCAAAGTTCCAGGAGATCTCCTTGCCGACCAGCTCAACGGTGATCGACGGCAGTCGTGAGTTTTCAATCAAAACGCACGTGCAAAAACAACCCAACTTTTCCTTTACAAATGTGTTTTTTTATTATCATTAGAGAGCACCGATGATGACAAGGTAGTTTCGTGGCACTGGGAAGAAGTCAAAGGTCCCCTGAGGGAGGAGAAGGTGTCCGCCAACACGGCCGTCCTCACGCTCACCAACCTGGTTCCGGGGAACTACACCTTCAAGTACACGTCTCTTAAAACTTCAAACTACATACACTAATACCTTGAGATACGAGCTTAATTGATTCCGGGACCGAGCTCGTATGTCAAATCATTTTTTTCCCATTTAAAATAACTAAGTGCAAATTAATTCGTTCCCACCCTCGGAAAAAAACACCCAAAAATAGTATATTACCTTGCAAACACCACCTATGCTCACAAAGTAATAAATACCTATCTCGTGGTTATGATCTGCAATAAAATGTGACATTATTTTGTACAGTCTTGTACGGAGTTCTTCACTTCGTTTTTTAAAGTTATCGAACCAGTCACGACTTAATTTGAATTCGGCTGGCATCATAGTATCCCATTTTTTTTTCCTTTTACTCGTATCTAAAACTTCTCGTATGTTGGGACACGTATGTCAAGGTATTATTGCATCTATATTTGGTTTAATGGTCTATCCTTTGCTAGTTTAACTGTGACCGACTCGGACGGCGCCCAAGACTCAACACAAGCCACCCTGTCTGTCAACAAAGCCAAGGATTACAAGCCCGTGGCCAACGGCGGACCCAACCAGGTCAACATTTTTACACGCCGCGCCGCACGCTCGCTCGCCATTTGGCGTGGATGAGCGTCATTGTTTTTGTCAACGCAGGTCATCACCTTGCCACGGAACTCCATCACTTTGTACGGCAACCAGAGCACGGACGACCACGACTCGCTCGCCTATGAATGGTCGCTCAGCCCCGAGAGCAAAGATAAAGTGGTGGAGATGCAAGTGAGTCCTCGTCTGCCAATGACGGCGCTAGACGTTCAATCCAATTTTGACGGTTTGCTTGAGTCCAAGGATTTTTTTTGAAAGTTGCTTAATTATTCATACGTTTTGAAATAAGTTAGGAAAAAAACTCGGCTTTCTTCAAGGATTACAGAAATTAAAAACAAAAATTACATTTATAAAAATCCACTTCAACTACTACAGATTGAGAATGATTAGATAAAAATAATAGAGAAATGTTTAGAAAATAGGACTATTGTTTTCTGTCTTTTTAAATCAAAAATGAACTACAGAAGTATATTTTCTGTCCAGAAATACCTTTTAAAAATAATATACATTTTTAGTTTTTCTTTTTTCTTCTTATATTTTTAAATTTAGGAGCCTAATTCCATTTAAATATATTTTTTTAATAAAAAATCCCTGATTTGTGTTTTCCAGGGTGTGCGCACACAAATCCTGCAACTGTCAGCCATGCAAGAGGGCGACTACACCTTCCAGCTCACTGTCACCGACTCTTCCGGACAACAAGACACGTCCCACGTCACGGTTATCGTGCAGCCGGGTAAAAAAAAAAAAAAAAAAAAGTCATGTCGGATCGTCAGGCGCTGATTGCGTCGTGATCGGTATCTTCTGTTATCTCTAGAAAACAACAAAGCACCCAAAGCAGACGCTGGCCCGGAGAAAGAACTCACGTTACCGGTCGATCGAACTATGCTGGATGGAAGTAAAAGCAGCGATGACCAAAAGATAGTCGAATATCACTGGAAACAAACCAAGTCAGTATTTTCATAAGTTGACAGTAGCGTTGCTTTCCGTATCTGTAATGGGTTACGGTCACATCCTCCAGATTGGGAAGCGCTAAGAAATAATGGGTTGTGCTATATGTACTCTTCAAGATATAGTTTGTTCATTGGCTAATATCCCATTCCACTTTAAATGGTCTGAACGTTTGGTGTTGTCAATGGCAACCATCGAGTAAATAGCAGATACTTTGACATTGATAGTCTTTTAAAAATCGGTTGAGAAAAAGAATTGGCTTAATGTGGCCTCTACCAACATGGCCGCCCTGGGGCCATTTTAGTAGTGGTCATGGAGAGTCTTTTCATGCCTCTGCTGTCAAGATACCAATAACTTAACATTCAAGTGAGTTTGCTACTATTTATTATCAAAGGTGAAAAAAGTATTTTTAAATACATAAATAACGTGGTATGAGTATCGTATTAGTCATAAGCCAAAACAAGGTAACTATTGAATGAGCAAATGTTCGCTCCGCATACCAAATGGATTGGACGCCTACGCCCCTCAATTCTATCTTCCATGTCCAATTCCTAGAGGTCCGGAAGGAGTCAAAATGGAGAACTCGGACAGCGCCGTCGCCACGGTGACGGGCCTCCAGGTCGGCACCTACGAGTTCACGCTGACGGTGACCGACGAGCGGAAGCTGCAGAGTAGCGACGCCGTCACGGTGATCGTTAGAGAAGGTGCCGACATCAAATATGTTAGTATAGATTGGCCAGCCTTAAAAAAAAAATCATGCCGTGGTTATTTTGAACCAGAACTGGACCAGCCACCGGTGGCGCACGTGCTCTCGAGTCCGCCCGTGACGCTGCCGGCCCGGACCGCCACCTTGGACGGTTCTCGCTCCACGGATGACAAAGGTGGTGTCGCCTACCTGTGGACCAGAGATGACAGCAGTCCTGCCGCTGGGGTAAGAATGCGTGTCACTAAAAGTTGCATTTTATTTTTGGGATAAATCCACAAACTTAAAAAACATAGCTGAAATGTTTTTATGAATGAAAAAAAAACCCACTGTCTTTCCAGGACGTGCTCAACAACTCAGACCACCAAGCCGTCTTATTTCTGGGAAACCTGGTGCAGGGCAAGTACAGCTTCACGCTGGCCGTCACCGACAGCAAAGGTCAAATCAGCACCGATAGCGGCGCCCTGGAGGTCAAAGCAGGTTCGTTGACCCCAAAATGTACCGCACGCGCGCCGAAACCGATGACTTTGCCCTCTTCCCGTTAGACCCGTGGGAACGAGACCAGGTGGAACTGATCTTGGAGGTCCCCGTCAATCAAGTGTCCCACCGTCAACGCGACATGCTGCTGCGGCAGGTCGGCGTCTTGCTAGGCGTCCTGGATGGCGACATCGTCGTCCGGGAAATCGGTGCCTTCAACGAACACAGGTGAGAGACGCTCCGAAAAAAACCTCATTCTTGGAAGGAGATCATTTATACAATTATAAAAATGAATATAATTCAAATATTTTTGTTTTGCGGTGTCAGCACACGTTTGGTCTTCCTGGTGTCAGGCGGACCGGGGCGGCCTCCGCTGTCGGGTCAAAGTGTCGCGCTCGGCCTGCGCAACAAGTTGAGGAAACAGAAGAACGATTTCCTTATTTATAAAGCTCGGCGGGTGGACACCGTCGGTGAGGACAGACTGCGCTTCAATAACGACAGGCTGGTTCACTGTCTCTTCATTTTGTCTTTTTTTCCCCTCAGTGTGCCAGCTGAACTGTTCCAGTCACGGCGAGTGCGACTCATTCACAAGACGTTGCGTTTGTCAGCCATTCTGGATGGAGAATTTCATCAGGGCGCAACTCGGCGATGCTGAAAGCAACTGCGGTAAAGGACTTGACAGCCACGTCCAATCCGTTTCATGCATATCTCATTAGAGTCAAAGTACCGAATAGAAATTGCACTTTGTTTTCATAGTTCAACTTATACTCCTATCCGACTCTCTTTTTTTACTATTACTTTAATGTATAATGTTGGTTTTTTGGTTAATGATTAGTTAAAAAACTGAACCCCCAAAAATGTGACTCATACTCCAGTGTGACTTTTTTTCCTTTTTATTGTGCATTATTTGGCTAATGTGACTTATAGTTAAAAAATATGTTACTTTTCTACTAGCCATGATAAGCTTTTATGAGTTATATTTACATTTCAGTGCCATGGACGGCATTCAAATAGATTAATCTCGGATTGATCAATTTTGTTTCAGAGTGGAGCGTCCTTTACGTGACCATCGCGTCTTTTATGATTGTGGTCGCCGTGGCGACGGTTGTCTGGGGTTGTGTGTGTTGCTGTGATAGGTGAGCACCACTTTTCGTGTCCTTTTCTGATCAATAATGGATAAGTGATCATGTTTTTTTGCCAGACGAAAACTGTGTTTTCCTTTCCTCTGTTTTAGACGTAAGAGCAAAGCACGCAGGACCAAAAGCCGGTACAAAATGCTGGAAGCAGATGAGCAAGATGCGCTGGAGCTTCAACCGGCCAGAGCAGGTGACCAAAAGTTTTGCAAATCCATAATCAGATTAATGCAGAAATATTTTCACAGTTGATGAATCACTTAAAGACACTACTGACCTCAATATACCTATAGTCAAAATCATCATTTTTCTATTGTATTAAGAAATAAAATAATCTATTTTTTCAAAAATGGTATCGAAAGAAAACCAAAAATAGAAGGCACATTTTTTTCAATTTAAATAAAAACAACTAAAACCTATTCCACTTGTATTTGGAAAAAACAACAACAAAAAATGTATTTTTTTTAATGTTATTAAGAGGTCCAATTCATTTTGACTGGGAGGGCCACAACAAAATATAAGACTAGCCCCATCAATGGTAACCAATTAGATTCGAGAGGAAGAAAAGTGTTTTGATTAGGAAAAATAAAAATATTCATGCATTAATTACTTTCAAATTTTTCAAAAATATATGATCTCCTTTTTTTTTTTTTTACAGGGCGCATGAAGCCAGTCCCCGCGCCCACCTCCTCGGCCCTCATGCGCTCCGACTCGGACCTGGACAGCGACGAGGGCCGCGTGGGCTTTCCGTGGACGGAGCAGGAGCGCGGTCACCTGCTCGGACCGCAAAACGGCACCCTGAGGAACGGCCAGGGTCCCGTTAGAGCTAAGAAACACAGGGAAGAGCTGCTATAGCAAACCAGGTGACCCCCACTCTCTTCTCCCTCACTTCACTTGATGAACGCATGTTACACTGGAAAAACTGAGCCATGTCGAAGGAAAACGCTCCCATTTTGGGGGGGGATATTATTATACTGTTATTTAACTTGAGACTAACAACCAGCAAGCCCAGTTTTCTTGTCGTCCACCTCCCGAAAATCAGATTTAACTCACTGGTTTCGCACTGTTACTGGTTTCATATTCAAAATGGCGGCTGAAGAAAAACGATATTGATCATCAAAGCAGTGTGCGCGCCTGATTTTTATTTATTTTAGTTTGTTTTTCGGGCTGATGTGCCAAATTGTCTTTCTTCAGAGTGTTGTAGAGTCACTATGCTGCTTTTATTTTGAAGATGAAACAAGGAAGCCATTAGAATACACACAAAGAACTCCACGAAGACTACTTTTAACAGGTGAATGAAGACTACTTTTTAACAATCTTCCTAATGTGATCCATGGATGCACTTTTATTTTTTCTTGGAGAATCGCGCAGATCATTTGAATGATATTATACGTGTGCGACTGGAAATTTTGACCGGCAGAATCTTGAAAAGGAGGAGCTCAAACCAAATCTTTTTCACGGACAAGTATTTGTATTTTTCGTTCAACTCGTTGACTGCAAGAGAAGTCAAATTCATTTTGAATGAGAAAAGGCTGACCGCAATTTTTCTGTGTTTAACTCATTGACGTCCAAATCATTTTGAGCGGCAATCGAATGGTCGCTGCTGGATTGTTGTTAGTGAATGAGTAAATCATAGATGACTGTCAATTTCATTGAAGCAGGAATATTGGCATTTAATGATAGATTAATCTTTCTATTATGCTGTCATTTGCGTTTAATCTATTTTGTGAATATACATTCCACTGAACATGATTTTTGGCTGTGAAAGTTGAGTTTAATTTTGCGATCAATAGATTAACCTGTCCATTAAATTTGCGATTTTGGTATCACATTAGAATTAAATAGATTAATTTAAAAAAAACATTGCAGTGACCGGAGTTTGTTAATCTGAGCAAAATCAATCTCATGAAAAATAGATTTTTTTGGTCTCCTGTTAAAACGGATTGGATGTCTGTCATTGTCAATAGTGGGAAATTACTTAAAAGTGTATTACATTGTCAACTGAAACAAGGAGAAATTTACTTTAACAAAAGCAGATGTATTTTTTGGGATGCGCAATATTGAAGTGTCCGTCAGGCGCTTGAGCCAAGTTTTCTCCCACTTTGGTGATCACTTTGCATGCAGAATGTGAAACACATGAATTTGAATGTCAACCACTGTCACATTTTGGGTGCGTGTAATGTGAAGCAATCGCTTGAACGTCCATTTTGAATCTGTCCGATCCAAAACTGAAGAAAACTGCCCTGATTCGACCGTGACTCTGCAGGAGTCTACTGTAAGAAAAAGAAGAAATGGGAGCTCTGATGAAGGGAATGTGATTTCAAATCTATTAAATGAGGTTTAGAAGAGGATTATGCATGTCTTGTCCTGATACAAATGCAAAACCTTGAAATTAGAATAAAGACTTCATTTTGTTCTCGATTCGATGGTTTGTCTTCCTCAAACTGGACAGCCAACCTGATTGGATCATGTCATTATTTGACTTTTATTAACCTATAATCTCTAATGCCCCCCCCCCCCCCCAATTAAGGTTACTTAAAAAAGATGAATGTTTTTAATTTTTATTTAAGGCCATGTAGTTACAAAATAAAATATTCACATTTATTTAGATTTATATTTGTAATTGCTAAAATACTTTTTTACGTACTATTTTGCAACACAAATACTACAATTAGATGTTAAACCCACATGGATGTAGTATAATTAAAATATCGGCAAAAAAATCACAATTTGTGGATGAAAGCATTAATTTCCGGTAAATATCACTGACTGGGTGGGGCTCCAAGATATCATTGAAGCGCACCTGCAAAGGTGGAAGAGAAGATTGGATTGTCACACACAGGTTTGTGCATTTGCTTTGTAAAGAGAAATCAACTATTTATTCAACACAAAATGTCATTGTTAAGAAATAATACCGTTTTATTTCTTCAGTTTTCCTTAATTTTGATTCAGTGTGTTTCTCCCACGCCTTATATGGCAAAGGAACGGCTTCCACGGACAAGGGCGGAAACGCGGCGCGGTGACAGCTGGGTAAGTTCATCCAGGAAGAAACCAGCCAAGCTCGGTCCACTTCGCCGATCGACGTCCAAATAAGACGAGCAAGTCGCCGCGTGACCCGCTTTAGTAGGTAAACTCTCGCGTGTTGCTTTTGTGGCGTGCTTTTTGTTTTGTTTTTAAACGCCATTTGCACGCAACGGCGCTAGCTCGTCATCCCCGTTGCAATCAGTGGCTCGCTAACACACCCGGCTGGTTAGCCGAGGTGGCTAACTCTCCCGCAGCGCTATTTTGCCACCAGATCTTCCCACATATTTGAAATTAATACAACCGTTTGAGGGGCGATTTTTGTCAAGTATGCACGTTTGTACGCTGAAAACTAACGGGGTGTAATTGTGCTAGCAAAGGAGGGCGTGTTAGCGACTAAACCAGGAAATGCTGAAATCGGACGAACACTACAAAAGGGAAGGAGTCAACACCCAGGCATTATGTAAGCGTTTGAAAGGTTTCCTGTTTGCTAATGTATCAGAACCGGCGTCTATAAATGCCGGTTTCTGTTGTTTTCCCCCTTTTTCTTTGCTAAAAGTCATTATCCGCGTTGGCCATGTCGAAACATTAATATTCGAGGCCACGTGAACGTCACTTACGGTTTTCTTGTCTTCACGATTGAATGCTTCATTAGTCGTCCAAATCGTTGCGTTATTGTATAAGGTAAAGTCAACGTGTCTGTGATTTTATTTATTTTTTTGTCCCTTGGGAATTGTGAGATTGCTTGACGTTTTTGCTTGACGCTTTTAAAAGACACGTCATTGTCAAAAAAAGAAAGATCCCAAAGAAACGGCGTACGATAGCGTCATATACTTGAAAGATTGTTTTTATAAGTTTGTCGTTCGTCAACCAGCCGAAGAGCCCATCTCGATTTGTACTTGTCCAGTCGAGGTTTATGCCGTTTTCAACGCGTTTTTAAAGAGCACGACTTGTCTTGCCAACGTCAACATTTATCAGTCTGTGCATTCCACTTGGCCTTTTACTGTTCTATCAACTCGTTCATGAGCTTAGAAAACCTCAACTATGCTGAAATATTATGTTACTAAAGCTTCCACGATGGTGCGAAGCATAATCGATGGGAAAGGTGAGATCCGAATATACTATCGCGTTTCCTGACGGCAAGCGGAACGTCCCAGCTAACGTGAACGTCTCACTGCTCCTGAACGTCTCACAGGTTTTTTCCCTGCTTCATGGTGGTGCGCTTTGACTTCAAACTTCTCCAACAGATGTACGTAGGTCGGCAATGTACAGACAAGACGGTAACTTGATGGGATTGTTTCGTATTTTCGACGAATGGCGGCGAGGAAAGCGAGTTCCGCAGGGGTTTTGAGTTACGAGTGCAGCCGATGAAGCGGCTGAAACTCGTATGTCAGGGCGCCGTTTGCTCTACAAGACAATTAGGTCGTGGGTATTAGTGGCGAGTGTCCTTGGCTAATCTAGTTCCATCGCCGAGATGGCCTCAGAAATTAATTTGGAGCAGGACTGTAAAAGGGGTGATGTCAAAGGGAATCTCGTTTCTGGGTTTTTGGTCATTTTTGGACTATATAAAGGGCACCTGACTGTCACACCCATCCAATTTGACTAGAAAACTGTATTCATGTGCTGTAAACCACAAGGAAATTATTATCTATATTTAGTCTTCCTCTAGACAACTTGTTCCCAAGTAGATGCCCAATCTTTTTTTGAAAATGCGAGTTCCCTTGAATGAACATGGCAATTGGAGGTCCACCAGCGTCAATGAGTTAAAAATATTACTAGTTTTTCCTCTGGCCAAGATGCCACCCACTCAAAAAGTTTATCACTAAACACAATTTGTTAATTTGCTGCCTTTAACAAAACTGTCTGTAACAAACTGGTTGATCCTGGTTTATTAATTTGGACCGTAATTAATCATAATCAAAAGGTACAAGAAGAAATGTTCCCAAGAGTGAGGTTAGCGACATAGCTTTCTTTCATGTCTAGTCTTGCTCGGGATTGCTCACATTCTTGCCGTCTTACCGAAGCTAACCATCGTACAAGACCATGTAGAAATATGAAATGTTATCAAATTGTTTCTGAGACTTTTATTGAGACCACACATGTAAAACTGGTGCTATTGTCATCCCATAATCCCGCGCAGGTATGGCAGAGCTGGCGAATCTGGTGCAGCGACTGGAGTTGGCCGTGGGCCGTCTGGAGGCCATGTCGGGACCCAACGATCGAGCGCCCGCCGCCGGAGGTCAGCAATATTTCTCATGAGGAACACAACCACAACGACTCGATCCGTTGCAAACTTTTTTTTTTTCACCGTTGCAGCCGTGGCGGCGTACGTGGACGCCTTTGACGAGATGGTCAGCGGGCCTTTGGCGGAATATTACAACATCAGCAAGAAGATCGGGGGCGATGTCCTCAAGCACGTAAGTCACGCAGCCCCCCTCGCCGTCATCCTACCCGGCATTTAGCCGCTCATCCATCTTTTATCTTTTTCCCTCGCAGGCGGACATGATGAAGGAAGCCTTCGCCAAACAGAGGCAAATCCTTCTCATGGCCTCTGGTGCACAGAAGCCTTCTGATGTATGTCTTTCCATTTTTATTTTTATTCTTTTGTTGATTCATATCCACATACTTTAGCATTACAAATTGAAAAAAACTTCTAATTTCTGTGAAGTAAATTAATTACTTTCCTCCTTATTCAAATATAAAAGTAACTGTTACCTTAAAAGTATTTTTGTGTTTTTTTATTTTCTGTTGTGCAATAAACCTCCTTTCACTATAAAAAGTAAAGAATAAAACCGGCAGAAATTTTCACAGGCATCTTTATTTTTATAAATTGGCCTTCAAACCAAAAGTGGCTCTGCAATATGGAATAAATAAAAGAATCAACTGAAAACTTCACTATTTTCACTGTCTGAAGTGTAAATTTACCTCACATGGCCATTTACAAAAATAAAAAAAGGCAAAATTTATTTCAGGATATATATATCGTTATGATTTTATCGCCCAGCTCAAATTCAATGCAACAAATGTATTCCTGTTGTTTTGCAAACCAAGAGCTTTTTGTGCTTTTCTTTTAAAGGCGGTCCTGGGGGCCATCCTGAAGCCCATTTCGGACATCATCCAGGATGTGCAGGAATGGCGCGAGAAGAAGCGCACATCCCCGCAATTTAACCACCTGTCCGCCATCAGCGAGAGCGTGCCCGCGCTGGGATGGGTTGCCTTAGTCCGTTTCTTTCTCTATCCCTTTTTTTTAGCCCACTTTTGCCGTTTTCCCATCTAAGCTCACTTGAAATTTCTCTGCGGCAGAGCCCCAAACCTGGCCCGTACGTCAAAGAGATGCGGGACGCCGCCGTCTTCTACACCAACCGCGTACTCAAGGAGTACAAGGACAAGTAAAAACCGAACAAAATCCAAAGGCTTGTTTTCTGCGGGGGGGAAAAGAGCAAGTTGTCACATTTCCTCTTCCCTTTTGAAAGGGACAAGACGCACGTGGATTGGGTGCACGCCTATTTGTCCATCTGGACCACCTTGATGGATTACATCAAGGAGCACCACACCACCGGTTTGTCCTGGAGCAAGACGGTAAGCGGCCCACTGTCTCCAAAATGCCACCCGTTTTTCTTGAATATTATTTTTCTTTCGACCAGGGTCCGGTGGCGGTGGCGGTGGCTTCGGCGGCGGCCGCGGCAGTTCCTCCCAAGGCTCCCGGCGGGTGCCCTCCCCCGCCCCCTCCCGGCCCGCCGCCGCCTCCCGCGGAGTTTAGCGGCTCCACGGTGCACGGCGACAGCGACGCCCTCAGCCGGAACGCTTTGTTCGAGGACATCAACAAGGGCGCCAACGTCACCAGGGGTAAGAAGGAACGTGTCATCAAAGTTTGTTGTGAAAATTGGAGCCATGGATACAATATTTGTCTTTCCCTTATGAAAGCGGATTTATCTTTTTAAATATAATACCAATTATGTTTGAAATGTTAGTCTGTTCTGATGCACAGAGTTGAAATAGAAGATTTCCGTGTCATTTTAAAAATCAACTAAAGTCAATGTTAATTTCATGTTTTTTAAGTGATTTGATAAGTGTAAAAAATGTAGTTGCTTTTTTTTGTAACTAAAGAGCAAAGATTTTCTTGTCAAATATGTTTTTGTTTTTGTCTAGGTCTGAGGCACGTTCAGGACAACGAAAAGACCCACAAGAACCCCAACCTGCGAGCCCAGAGCGCTCCGTTGCGCAGCGGGCCCAAACCTTTCAGCTGCCCTTCCCCGCGCGCCGGCACCTCGGCCGCCCCGCCTCGCGTCGCGGCCGCCCCCGTTTTGGAGCTGGAGGGCAAGAAGTGGAAAGTGGTAGGTCGGGTCGCCGGCGTGGTTCCGCCCGCTCGCTGCTGACGGCGCGGCGGCCGCCATCCGATCCGCAGGAGAACCAGGAGGGCGCGCAGAACCTGGTGATCAGCGACACGGAGCTCAAGCAGGTGGTGTACGCCTTCAAGTGCAACAGCAGCACTCTCCAGGTCAAAGGCAAACTCAACTCCATCACCATCGGTGAGGTTACCGTATTATTTACACCCTATTTCACGGAGTCATTTTCAAATGGCAAAGTCGTAAAAATGACAGTAAATAGTACCCACCATTTCACTCCTGATTTTATAATTGACTTATTTACTGCTAAATTAAATAAAACTGTGGTGATCCAATATTAATTTAAATGTCAGGTAACAATATTGTTTACAGTCACCTTTATCACTCTGGCTGATTTGACAATGATTACCCTATTAATAGTGAACCAAACATCCCATTTCAATATAAATCGATGAATATATTACATTTATTACTCCCACCAAAAACAATGATGACATCTAAAACAAAACATGTAATTTAACAATAAAAGTATTTTTTTTAAAACATATGAAAATGTGTAGATAAAAACATTTAAAATGATGGCGTATACGTGTGGCTGTGATTTCTGTTTTCAATATTTTATTTTATTCTTTTTGCAGACAACTGTAAGAAAATGGGCCTGGTATTTGACGACGTCGTCGGTATCGTCGACATCATCAACTGCAAGGACGTCAAAGTCCAGGTGGGTCCGTGGAACTCTTTGGCTGCCCTTGACGACGATCCACCACGCCCAACCGGTCGTGGCCGAGAGCGCCGGCGACGATAAAAACGCGTTTGACGCAAATATTTCTTGGCGCGACAGGTGATCGGTCGAGTCCCCACCATCTCCATCAACAAGACGGACGGTTGCCACGTCTACCTGAGCAAAGACTCTCTGGAATGTGAGGTCGTCAGCGCCAAGAGCTCCGAGATGAACGTCCTGGTGCCCAACAAGGACGGCGAATTTGTGAGTCCAGTCGCGCCGCGATGCGTGGCGTCCAAACGGGCTGAAAAAAAAACCCTCTCAACGCACATTTGCCCTCTTAGACGGAGCACCCGATTCCCGAGCAGTTCAAGACGGTGTGGAACGGCGCCAAACTGGTCACCACGACCTCGGAGATCGCAGGGTAGAGAAAAGGGGGCGTCCCTTTTCTCTCGCCAGTCCACTGCCCAATCACTCCACCTCCCATTTTGCCCAGCTGACTGATCAACCCACTCACCAGCTTTTCCCAGAAAGGTATAAAATTGCGCGTTTTTTTTCTGTCCGCCCCGGCCTATCGCTGTGCATCCCCGCAGCCAACGAGGTCCGCTCGCTCTTATCGGAAGCTTTCCTCGAGCCAATCAAGGTGCACTTTGCCAATAGCGTACGAGTAACGCCGCACTAAATTAGCTAGCGAATATCGTCTCTGCGGCTACCATTATCTTTGTTTTGCGTTAAGAGGGCTCTTATTTTTTGTTCAAATAAAGTTGTAGGTTTTTGGTCATTGGTATGCAACTCTACAAATCACATTGAAAAACGGTCACGCTAATGCTAACATTAGTTAGATTTGATGGACTTTTTCATGTCACATTCCCAAGTATTTGACATTCCATGTTGACGTCTTATTGGCTCCACCAACCCGTCGGTCGGTGAGTGCGTTCCAACTGTCGGTTGTCTTTTATATCGTCTATCTTTACCATTTTGCGGGGAGGATTGATTGATAGATTTTTTTTGCCTCATTTAGTTCTCAATACATCATTAAAATGTTGCAATAACATTCCATTGTTTTTATTTTTAACGTGTACAGCAACCTTTTTATAAAGTGCAAAAGTAGTCACGAGTGACACCCACCCACCCACCTCCATCCGTCCATCTCCTAGCGTAAGTAAGGTAGCAACTTAGCATTGAACCAGTCTCTGGTGAATTGGAGGTGGTCTCCATCCGTGGCCAGAAAAACCAGCTTTCCTGCTTTGTCCATGGCGGCCAACCCCAAGCGATCCTAAATCGGGAGAAAGAAATGGGGTAAGTTAGAAGATTTTTCGAGCTGGGAATGGATAGCTTAGTTAGGTAGTCATACGAACGAACCTCTTTGTAAAGAAGACTTTGTTGTAAAGTTTCCATTTCTTTAGCTTGACCTGTTTTCAGGAAGCCAAACCACTACAACAAAGACAAGCACGTAATAATGATCATTTTGGATGATTATTGTCTTCAATGGCATTGAGAATCAAGCGATTGAATACCTCCGATTCGACAGGATCTACCACAGTATCCTGCAGGAATTTGACCATCACGAACTTGTCCAGCAGCTGAAGGTTTTTCTTGTAGGTCTCGTTGACAACCTTTCGGCGGAGACAAAATGGAATTAGCTGTAGAAACGGTAGCATTTTATCTGCAAATGTGAGATGGAACCAAAAACCGTGTACTAACTAACAAACAAAAAGATGTAACTATGATTGTTTTTCAAAAATATGAATTAAAGAGTCCTTTCATTAAGAAAAAAATCTTGAATTTTGTTACTTTGCTTAAGCTGTTATAAGGAATATTTACTATTTTGTCCCTTGGCATAAGTATTCTCAGAAGTAAAAATATTTTTTTTCATTAAAATAATACATGTTAAGTGTTAAAATGAAAACTCTAGTTACTCTTTAAAAAATGTCTTTCTGTGTATTTAAATTAATAGGCTATATAGCCCTAAATCTTGACTTTTTCCCCCTTATTTTTTCTAAATAACCCCCACACCCCTCTATTTAACATGTATATTTTTAAAATAACCTTACTTACCCTCTCTTGGTTGATATCAGCCAGGAAGAGACTGTGGTTTTTGTAGAGGTCATCATTCAAGGGATCATGCCAGTACTGGGCCTGCACCAAGCTGAGGGTGGGGGGAAGAAAGACAAAAAAGTGTGAATACCAATCACATCAAATTAAGATCAAAATGATGCTACTCAACTGCTTTTGAACCTGGTCGGTGTAAGCACCCAAGTTGAGAGCCGCTCGGATAAAGTCGCAGATTTTGGAAGCCTCTCCGGGACACCTCGGCAGCCCGTAGACGCCTAAAATCCAGCCTTTTCCAAAACCTTCCTCCTGGACCCTCGGCCGTGGCGGATTTTCGTACCTTGGTGCTGGCCGCCCACCGAAATGAGCGTCTTCATCGGCGGGGAAGGACATCGCTGGGCCACGGCTCTCCTGCCAGGAGGTGACAAAAGTTGCGCAAAATGCCTCTGCGATTCAAATGTTCAAAAGTTTCTTACAGAAATTGCGCTCCCTGCGAGAATCCCATCGCGTTGTAGCCTCCTTTTAAAAGTGGGTCCTGAGCCAGCTGACTGCACACTGCCGACACTTGATCGTTCACGTTCATGAAGAAGCTGTTCTCGGCGTCCTGTTGAGGTGAGACGCATGCGTGCGTGTGTGCTCAACAGTGATGTCTGCTAGTGGTAAAGTTGACACTTTGACACCAAGTATTTTTTTCTGTGCAAGTACCTCCACAAAATTCTTGCCAATCTTCAATGAAAGAACGTAAATACTTGGGATCTCCTGCTCGATCATTTTCTTGATGGCGCCCAAACTGAGTGGGTTGCAGCAAGTGTCACCTGCTCGACAAAATTACAAGCAATTATTTGACTTTGGCAACGTAGGTGTAACGTAAAAAGTACTACATTAGGCTATAAATAACTCTGTACTTACCCATCCCATGCCACATGACCAGAGGTATTGTAGCATTGGTGGTCCCTTTTACCGGCTTGCCAGCAATTAGCACCACCGGTGCCAGTAGGAAGAACCACATGGCAACCATGCTGAAGTCTGAAATCAGAAATATCACTGGTTTGATCGGTTCAAAAGTGATTCAGGCGTTGAAATATTAACGAATGCCATGTTGCTACTAGCCATTTTTTATCTTTTGTAAGAGCGCGTGATTAACTAACAACCCCAGATTAATACATATTTTAGCGTCTTAGAAACAGATTCTCATTATTTTAGTACTATATATCTCGGGGTTTTGGGGGCTTTTCTTGTTCAGACAGATGTATAGTTATCGCATAATCACATTTATATTGTGATTTAAATGTGTAAACGTGAGATTGTTGTTTGGTGTAATCACGGCACCGCGTTTAATCGTCGCCGACTATCAAAGAACGCAGATTTTGTTCATTTTCTTTTTCCATACTTCTAGTAACATTTACGGCTGTTTCAAAAAATCTTTTATATTTCGTTAAACGCGTTAAAACCGAGTTGATTTACTGTAAACGAAGACGCTATTATACACGTTCCTTACCGTTGCTCAAGTCTTCCGGTATCTGATTATTACGCGACAGAGTGAACCAATCAGGAGAAAGGGGGAGGGACTCGAAGCAAAAGTGACAGACTGGTTTTGTGTACCGAACTTTAAGATCACATTCCTGACTTTTTTAATCTCATAACACTTAAACGCGTCGGGACATTTTTTATAGACGCAACGCGAAGGTATGAGTGCATTTAACGTCAATCTGAGGCGGTTTTCATCGGACATCTGCTAAGTTAGCTTGCCATGTTAGCTCGCGTAGAACATTATCGACAACATTCCCTGAGAAAGAGAGAAAGCGAAAGATCGGATTGATTTGGGGGAATTGGACGTATTTTAGCTGACGTCCAATATGTCGCTCGAATTCGAGGAACCGGCGCTGAGCGGGGGCTACGATATGGTAGGCTCCTTTCCCAAAAGTTTCGGTTACGGGCTGGAGGAGGCAGACATGGAGGAGAACACCGTGTCAGCTGACAAGCCGAGGATTCTGCTGATGGGACGAAGGCGAAGCGGAAAGTCTTCCATTCAGAAGGTCAACTCACTTTAGTATTGCACTTTTTCAACTTTTACCACTTGTTTTTTCCCCTTCTTCTTCTTAGCAAACAGTTGTGCAAGTAAACTTGGTTTTCTAGCGCCTTTTTATAGTAAATATAGTCAGCATTTTAGCTGTATTGTAAATGAAACAAAATATATTTTCTTTCTTTTTAAAAACTGGATTTAAAATGGGCTAAAAGGCAGACTATTTAAAAAAAATCCAAAATATTAAATAGAAAAAAAATACATGTTTTAAATATATTTTTAAAATTATTGTCAAATTTGAAAAATATATTTAAAACATGTATTTATTTTCTATTTAATATTTTTTTAAATAGTCTGCCTTTTAGCCCATTTTAAATCCAAAATATTAAATAGAAACAATACATGTTTTAAATATATTTTATTTTTATTTATTTTTATTATTGTCATACTTTTTAAAAGAAAATACTGAGAGATGTGAGTACATCTCTCAGTATTTTCTTTTAAAAGGTATGACAATAATTTTAAAAATATATTTAAAACATGTATTTTTTTCTATTTAATGTTTTTTTTAATAGTCTGCCTTTTAGCCCATTTTAAATCCAGTTTTTAAAAAGAAAAAATATATTTTCTTTCATTTATAGAAAGAAAATATATTTTGTTTCATTTATAGAAAGAAAATATATTTTCTTTCATTTATAGAAAGAAAATATATTTTCTTTCATTTATAGAAAGAAAATATATTTTCTTTCATTTATAGAAAGAAAATATATTTTGTTTCATTTATAGAAAGAAAATATGTTTTGTTTCATTTATATATATACACAAGGTGTTCCAAAATGTCTGGGCCCATTTCGTAGGCCAATCATTTTGTGAATTTTTATAGGAATGACCTCACAGCATGTGTAGAAACCTCTCAAGTTTTTGTGTGTAACGTTTGGCATTTCTATCTTTTCAGGTTAAGAAATGCCGTTCACTTCATTAGAATATGCTCGAACTCCGTTACCCAAGACAGTGCAACGTACCTTCTTTGCAAATTATAGCATTTGGCACCAAAAAAATCATGAAAAGGGCTGCAATGTGCCTTTCCAATAATGACAGACTAAAGTATGTCTACTTCATGGTGTAGAGGTTTGTTCACCTGACTTCCATGTGGGCAGCTTGGGTTCAAATCCCAGTTGGAAGTACTTTTTCCCTTAAATAAAAACAACCATTTGTAGTCAAGGCTTTCCAATAATGACAAAGATAAGTGTGGCCACTTCATAGTGTAGAGGTTCGTTCACCTGACTGCTGTCTGGGCAGGCAGGGTTCGAATCTCGGTGGACGGTGAACCATTTTGCCATTAAAAAAGACTAAGTCATTCAGTCTTTCCTTAAATCTAAGCACCAAATGACCATGTATAGGCAGGCCGCCTTGTGGTGTAGTGGGTAAGTCACCTGCCTGTCATGTGAGAGGCGACGGTTCACGTCCCGGTGGACGATGAACCATTTTGCCATTAAAAAAGACTAAGTCATTCAGTCTTTCCTTAAATCTAAGCACCAAATGACCATGTATAGGCGGGCCGCCTCGTGGTGTAGTGGGTAAGTCACCTGCCTGCGACGTGGGTGTCGAGGGTTCACGTCCCGGTGTCGCCAGTCAACGACTGCATGGCGTCGGCAGTCGGCCGAAGGCCGACTGTCGAACGCCACCAGGGATCCCCCCTCCCAACTGTCTTCCGGTCAGCCGAAGGCTGACCGGAAATATTGTTTTGCTGAAAAAAATGACTAAGTCTTTATTTGAATGAAAAAAGGATGACCCATATACTGAACTACCTAGTGTAGTGATCAGCCAAACGACAGTAGTATTGCCAAATTGTGAATGCACCAACCAGGATTTGAACTCAGGACCCCAGCATTGAGAGCTAGCGCTCTAAGCACTTGCGCCACACGGTCACTTCTGCTGTCCAGTTACCAAAATACTTCATTCCTCAAAAAGATGAAGGATAAGTTTGTGCGTGCACAATGTAAAACAATTTTATTTTGTTTAAGTGACCTTGCTTCGTTTAACACCCACATTAACTGCGGCAGTCAAATTTTGTAAATTTGTACTATAACATGCAGAAAGTGGACTCGTACCCAGGACCATTTTGGACCTAGGGTTGCAAGGCAAGCGCTCTAACTGCTCACACCACTGAGCCACTCTGTTAAGAAGTTTGTAAGGACACTAACAGTCTGGGAGATGTACTAACTACTGAGCTAATTCTCCTTCCCATTCCCTTGGTAAGATAAGAGCTTGTGGTATTCCCAGGCAGTCTCCCATCCAAGTACTAACCAGGCCCGAGCCTGCTTAGCTTCCAAAATGAGACACACTTTCAGGGTAGTATGCCACAAGCCCAATTAGCCAAATGTTACACACAAAAATTTGAAAGGTTTCTACACAAGCTGTGAAAATTTGAAGTCATTCCAACGAGAATTTTCAAAATGATTGGCCTAAGAAATGGGGTCAAACATCTTGGAACACCTTGTATTTTTTTTTAAAGAAGATGATTATTTGTTATCATTACTTATCTACTATTGATCATTTTCAATATTTCAATCATTTTTATGTTAGAAAGCGGACCCATTTTTAATCTAAGGATATAACATAATACATTTACATTTTTTATCTTAAAATATCACAAATTAATAGCAAACAATGGCTGGCACAGGATCGCTAATGAGTGTTTTTTTAAAATGTTTTCTTCATTGACTAACTCGCACAACACATGCTCGGTAAACACTATACATTTGAATTGGCAAACACAGTAAATACGTTAAATGCGTTATCCATCTATCTACTTTGATTAACTTTTACCATGTATTCTTATGTTAAATTGAAACTTTGACTTAGGTGATGTTTTTTTTTTTTGTGGTTGACTTAGGTGGTTTTCCACAAAATGTCCCCTAACGAGACTCTCTTTCTGGAGAGCACCAACAAAATCTACAAGGACGACATCTCCAGCAGCTCCTTCGTTAACTTCCAAATCTGGGACTTTCCCGGCCAAGTGGACTTTTGCGACCCCACGTTCGACAGCGAGATGATTTTCAACGGAACCGGCGCGTTGATCTTCGTCATCGACGCTCAGGTAAACGAGAGCAAATGTTTACGAGTCGGGAGACTCTCGACTCCATGACTATTTGATCTATTTTTGTTTTGTTTTGTTTTGCAGGACGATTACATGGAAGCTCTGGAAAAGCTCCAAGTGACCGTGTCGAGAGCTTACAAAGTCAATCCCGACATCAACTTTGAGGTGTTTATCCATAAAGTTGACGGGCTGTCTGATGACCACAAAATTGAAACGCAACGAGATATTCATCAGAGGGCTAACGATGATTTAGCGGATGCGAGCTTGGAGAAAGTTCACCTCAGGTAAAAATAATAATAATACAAATGGGCAAACACTACTACTTTGTACTCTAGGCTAATAAAAATTCCAAAATTCCTTTTCTTTTTAGCTTCTACTTGACCAGCATCTACGACCACTCCATTTTTGAGGCCTTCAGCAAAGTCGTGCAGAAGCTCATCCCTCAATTGCCCACCTTGGAGAACCTCCTGAACATATTTATATCTGTATGCTACTTCATTTTATTCGGGGAGGGGGTATTTATCACATATTAATCTATGCATTGCATTCGCTAACATAACATTTTTAATCTATGATGAACTCAATGCTTACCAATAATCCAATTTCTGTGCTATTGACACAGTTAGGCATCCAATCAATTTTGACTGCGAGGGTTGGCAGTGATTGATTCTCTTGATCAAAAAAATTATTTGAAAGTTTGGCCTATTGAGTTCACTAAGTGATAGCGAAATTGCTGGTCAAACGATGATTAAATCACTCAATGCCAGGGTTTTAGTGCCATTGATGGCGTTAGAACTTGTAGATTAATCTGAAAAGACGTTGGCTTTTCACAGATTGTCTTCAGTTAATCAACTCATCACTAAACTAATCTATGATGAACTCTTTTGCTGACAACAATCCTGTTTAGGTGAGGCTACTCGGATTTAGAGATTAGTCGCAAAGTAGATTCATCACTGTTTAACAGACAGAAGCGCTCGATCAACTTTATCAATGAATCACTAAATTATTTGCCATTTTAATCTATGATTAACTCATTCACTGCTGCCAAAAATCATGTTTATCTACCATTGTGGGTGCTAGATTTGCGCCACTTCACTAGTTTTACAGATTGTTCAATTGAGTTCAGTAGATATTGAATTGAAGAAAAGATCATTCCAAAATAAATTTAAAAAAATTAATCTATTAAGCAAATCTATTCAACAGATTAACCTAACAATTCACTACCGGCAGTCATCTGTCAGTAACGGGTAGTTTGTTTTTAAACACAAACTAGATTACTAATGGCAAATTTAACCGGCGGGCGGATGAATCCCTCCACTCGACGGATTCATTGTAAAATTCTTTGCCGTGTCACTAATTTACCTTCAATAATAATACTTAAGCGGCATGACATCACTAGTCAAAAATAGAAAAAATAATGGAAGCAAACCTTTGACGGATGTGTGTCGTGTCGGCAGCATTCGGGGATCGAGAAGGCCTTCCTGTTTGACGTGGTCAGCAAGATTTACATCGCCACGGACAGCTCGCCGGTGGACATGCAGTCCTACGAGCTGTGTTGCGACATGATCGACGTGGTCATCGATGTTTCCTGCATTTACGGGTAAGATGGAAATAGGGTCAGACTTTTCTACTTGTACATTTTTTTTGTTTGTTTTGTTTTTAATTAAAAAAAAAAAACCTAAAAGTTTGCTAGACGACGGGAGCGGCTGCGCCTACGACAAAGAGTCGTTGGCCATCATCAAGCTCAACAATACTACGGTGCTGTATTTGAAAGAAGTCACCAAGTTCCTGGCGCTTGTTTGCATCCTCAGAGAGGAGAGCTTTGAGAGAAAAGGTGAGTAGATGCAAAGAAATCATTACAAAGTTGAACATTAGTTTTCAAAAGTCGGACTATTGACTGCCCTACCCTTTTGTTTTTGTTTTTTTTACATTTAAAATTGTTCAAAAAGAGGGTCTAATTCAACTTTTGAATTAGGGTAGAAATACAAAAGATGATTGATTTTGTTCTGCAATAAAGGTTTTAAAAAAATGATAAAATAATTGGTTAAATCGGTCTTCTTCCGACAGGTCTGATCGAGTACAATTTCCACTGTTTCCGAAAAGCCATCTACGAGGTTTTTGAAGTGGCCGACCAAAGCGTCGCCCTCAAGCGCTCCAAGTTGTCAGGCAACAACAGCGGCGGCGGCGGCCTGAAATACGCCACGCTCAACGGAAACAGCGTCTGAACGGAATACCGTCCGCTCCCGTTTATCTGCGAGAGACAAAATTCCATCTTATTTTGCATTATCCTACTTATGAAGACGTACCCACTCAGCCAGTTTGTTATTTTGCGTTTTCCGTCAATCTTTGCTCGTCTTTATTTCCAATATTTAACCTTGATAGGCTTGTCACGCTCTTTGTGAATGTTAAAGGGGCTTTCCAATGATGTTTTATAAGGACAAAATCACATTTCCAAAGGCCATGATTTATTTTTTACTGTACATATTTTCTTTTAATAAAATGTTTCTATTTTGATGATTGACGGCTATTTGTTTTGTGGATGACGAAGTAATGGTCGTTCTATGCTCATACGCATTATACTTGTATTACTATACTTACTATTTAACAAACTGCAGATGTACACGTGTAGCGTGTCAGGGAAGTACTTTGGCAGTTTGGACATAAGATGGCAGCATGGTTCAATGTCCATGTTTGAGCAAAACTAGCTGTTTAAAATGCTTTTTTCAATTCAAGTCATCATGAATTTTTGTTTTATTTTTAAACAGTGCATTATATTAAACTGCTATGAGATTGTTTGCGATTAAAAAGGGCACCTGAATGAGGAATGTTGACTACTTTGATAGCTATAAATGATGAATATGTAAATATGAAAAGGGGGAAAAAGAAAAATATAGACCAAGATTATACATCAAGTGACTCATTTAAAAAAAATTTTTTACTTTAATATGAAATTCTATTTTTT
This sequence comes from Stigmatopora argus, assembly GCF_051989625.1. NCBI lineage: Eukaryota > Metazoa > Chordata > Actinopteri > Syngnathiformes > Syngnathidae > Stigmatopora > Stigmatopora argus. Next base: position 3,158,959 of record NC_135407.1, read on the forward strand.
TTAGGTTTACGACAGCATGTTACGCACTGGATAGCCAATATTTTGTAATGGGGCGAGGGGGCATTATTTAGTGGTTTGCGTTTCCTTCACTGTGTTAACTGGGACGCAATACGTCGCGTACGTCTCGTCCCACTCGCTGCCGCTGAAAAAGGGGACATGCCGCCACAATAGTGAAAAGATGACCTCGGGCTGTGGAGAGTCACCTTATACTCAGGTGTGACATTACAGCGTGAGAAAGGCATGCTGGGAAAACTGCCACAGAGGAGGGACTAAACATGCCACTGTCTGAGCGTATCGCCAGCCCCCCCACTCAGCTACTTCAGTGCCATTGGCAGGTTACAATTCATAGATTCAGGAACAGATTAAATCATAAATCTAGTGGATTAAGCTCCTCAATTCACCGCAACATAAGGCGCCAGATTGATCGATGAGAAATCGGATCACTGCCGATAATCACTTACTAAAAATGCTATAGCAGCTAGCTCACTTTGAAAGCAACTCTTATTGCCAAACGGAAGCACTTTTCAAGGCGTGCGTGAAAACGTATGAGTACAAAGTGCAGGATTTGGCCTTCCAGCCCGTACTTGCACACATACTGGTTGAGCCGGTGACTCAGTGGAGGCACTATGGCGGGCGGGAGAGAGAGGGTGTGGCCAGATGCCTGCAGCGCATTCCATCCAGCGACCGCGCCCTGCCCTGCCTGCGCCTCTCCGTTTGTCTATGTACACGTTTGGCGTCTCCGCTCTCTTTCCCGTCACCTTCCTCGGTGCCATACGTCGCTGCGGTAAAGCCTTTCATAACCTGGGCGCCGAACTGGAGGCTACCAGAAAGACATTTCAATAGGCGGCGCGCCCTTGAGAAACAGCGCGTCACTATCCCGCGTGAACGGGGAACGAGGCGTGTTCAAAAGTGTCGTATAAGAGCGATAAAGTTGGGAAAGCGCTTAACTGATTGTGCGCTCGCTCGCTCGTGTGTTGGTCGGAGAAGGACGTGCTCCAATCACATTTTGGCAAAAGTGCATTTCAAAGATGTTGGTTGTTTTATAATAAATGAAGCAAAAAGCTAAACATTTTCAAACAGGTTGACTAAAAACAAGTTTATGCTAGCATTGATTAAACAGAAGTTTATGAAAACAACTGATTGAATCAGTAACGTGAGTCATTATTCACGTGATGCAGTTATCACTAACTTATCAACAAAGCAAGCTAAGTACGTATTAATGAGTATTATAAAAAAAAATCTATTGGTAACCAACAGACAGGAATACACAATCAAAGGTCATGTAGTATACTAAACGTCATATTGTGATGACTTCAAATATTCTGGTGGGGACTTAAAATGGGAATTAAAAACCGGTCAAACCTCATTTTACAAAAACAACAAATTTAAAGTGATTAGGAAAGCAATCATTTGAATTCTTTTTTTTAAACTAGGGCATTAAGACATAATTGTTGGGAGTACATGAGAGAATCATATATTAATCTGTCAAATTTTGATGTTAATCAAGGAATTTGAATGGTTAATTTATCCATTCATTCACTCGCTTATCCTCACACAGGTGGCAGGGGGTGCTGGAGCCCATCACAACTAATTACAAGAAGTAGGCGGGGTACACCCTGAATAGGTAATACAGTATATACTTTATAGTAGACTTGGCGGTTTTTCGATTATCACGCGCGTGTTTGGTCTACATTACCCACGGAATTCGAGGGATTACTGTATATATTTTTTTTCCAGTAATCGAGTTCAGGACCAACAATTTGTACTTTTGGGGACTAATATTTTACTTACAAGCTTTTTAGTTGTGGCATTTCAACTCAAACGCTCAACATAAATGACACAAATTAGAATACTAATCATAGCACAAGAGGATAAACACTCATAAATTGAAGTTTTCAGCAAGTTTTATAATCAATAGCAAGCGGCCATTTTTGAATGTGTGTGGGTGGGAGCGGGGAACAAACTGCAGTACTCACATGGCCACCAGGGGCGAAGCTACCAGAGGGAGCCTCCGAAAGTCATCCCCCGGGGAAACGACATCTCTGGGCGGAGTCTTTTGGGCCGGAGAGCGGAGAAGAGAGGAAAATCGAAGAGAAGCCTGCGAGAAGTCTGCGAGGAGTCCCTCCCGGTCGCTCCTTCCTCATTCGCTGCAGTGGCGGCGGCCCCGAGGGCGCCCTCAGACGGACACGAGCGCAGCACTCGAGCCCACTCGAGCCCACCCGCGCACCCGCGCCTGGAGCCTGGAGCCTGGCCTGGGTTCGCTTCGCCTGCCTGCAGAGAAGGATTTGGAGGAGGAGTTTTTGTTTGTTTGTTTTGTTTTTCATTCTTTCTCTAACATTTTCCCCATTGTAAATGCGGAAATAAAGAAGAAGCGCCCGTTTCCCACTTTGGAGGTAAATGGAAGGCGAGACCAAGTTGGACAAAAGATCCAAGTCGGTCGGTACAGTCACTCTATTCAATTTACTTCCTGACTTGACTTCACATTCACTTCTCTTCTCTACTAATGCCCCCAAAAGGCACATTCTTTTCTGAGTTCTGTATTTTTCTATGTGTTTGGTTAGTATGTTATTGTGAATGGAGTTAGTCAGAACAAAAAAAAAAGAGGAAAAAAGCTTTAATATGCGCAACTGTCAAACTGAAGGCCCCGGGCCGGATCTGGCCCAAAGATCAGTTTGTGTGGTCCCCCAAAGTGCAGACTTTGTGTTTTTTTCCCTTTAAATAAATAATTTTATCTTCCATGGCCAATCGAGAAAGACAGATATGTCAGACAATTACAGATTAATTCTTTAAAATAACATTTTAAAAAGAACATTTGACAATTTTCTATTTGGTTGTTTTTGGAAGGAAAAATACAAATAAAATTGAATAGATACAAAAGAATAATCCCTTTTTTTATAAAAATACATTTGAAAAAATATAATTTCCCCTTTATAATGTATTGAAAAAATAAAACAAGGATTTACAATAACTCAATTTAAAACAAATAGAATTGTTTAGTATATATACTGATTAATTAGTGTTATTATTTCATTTTTTTTCTTAATTCTTTTTTAAAGAAAGGCTCAAAAAGTGAATTTGCAGTGAAAAATGTCAATGACTTTAAGTACTTCATCACAGCAGCCCAAAGTGGCCCCCAAGTTTGACACCCCTACTCGACAATGGAAATGGAAATAGACAGGATAGTTTTAAAAGGTGTGCCCCATTTAAGTCGAGCCGTCCCCGCCTGTGGACTTTGAAACCGCTCCTTTCTCTTTATTGCACGTATCGTATTTGCTCGGCAGTTATAAAAAAAAAAGTTAATTCAAATCGGGTAGCCCGTGTTTTCTCCGTGAGTCACTCACTTGGAAAACACTGGGCCAGTGTGTGTAATTACAAGGGGGGAACGTGGGTAATGTGCGCCAAATTTTTCTTTTTATAGATGTGGTCTTTGTTTGGGTAGCAAGGGGTTTCATTCCGTATATGCGTGCATTCTAGTCCTGAGAAGCTGGTGGCTTTTATGAAAAATTTCCCAGTGATGAATGGAAACCACAAGGACGACATTCCAGCTTTGAATGAAACCATTTTTAGGAAAAACGCCATCAAAGAACTCAACCCAATATTTTAGCACTAATGGAAAAGTGGTACGATAATGGGAAGGCGGAATTTTACAAAAGATCTAGATGAAGTCAAAGATTGCCGATGATGTAACAAAAATGTAACATGACAGAAAGTTTTGCTATTTAAAGTCTTGACTAAGACAATAAAATGAGATCAAGATTGTAACCATGTACTTAGTTGCTGTTCCCATTTATGTGGAAGGGCATGAAAGTATGATAATTGGCCCATTTGATTCATAAGCAGAATTTTGGCAGGCGGCAGCAAACAAAAGAAAAATCAAGCGAGCGCAAAGAGTTCGTTCGTCTGTCCGTCTGTCGTCGAGTAATGCAGCCGGAAACAAACTAAACTGCGGACTTGCCGAACTAGACGTCCGGCCGAGCTTTTTGTGTCATTCGACAACTCCGCCGGTGTGTGACCAACGACGTCGCCTTGTTTGCACTCGCCTGTCTGTCCCAGCGCGTTAGCGCCGGCCAGCCGGCGTAAACTGGCTCGTCCCTCCCAACCTGTTCTCAGGTATTCCTCCCCGCGATGAATTATCTCGCTAAATGAACGCCAGGTATGCCCGATTGGCACGGGTGGGCGAGGCGGATTGCGATCGAGGGAATATGTCAGTCGGGCTGCAGCGGATGGAAATTTGCTCGTTTTGAAGGAGCCACTGCATCAAAGAGAGGAATTCCGTCAATAAGCTCGTCTCAACATTGCGTTTAGAAGCGTCGAACGCCTGAAAACGATGTTTCGGAGGTTAAAAATGCTAACAAACTAGCGTTGTTTCCATTCAAATTGAGCAATGGTCAAAATGTGAAGTGCTTGTTATTTCCACCAACGAGTCAACCTGATGAAATACAATTTAAATACAATATATCGCTGATTGTAGTTTTAGTAAATACATTGATAAAACAATCATTATATCACATTACATTATTGTATATGAGAACATTATAATTATTGCCCAATGGTTGTCTGTCCTTGTGGTCTTTATGAGGTTAGGGTATTTTTTAATGACCAAAAATAAGAGTTAACCTGGATGAACTTATGCCAACAATAGTATGATTTAAAAGAATGTGGCTTGTACTTGTATTGACTTTTCTGTAACTCATTCAGTGTCGTCGACTGATGCTGATAGACATTGGCAAAGAAGGCTAGGAATGACTCGTGTACGACAGGGAAGAGCGAGAGCGCAATAACACGTTCTTACAAGTTCCGACCTTCAATTTAACCTTGACCCAAATTGACGTTTTAACAAGGATTTAGTCATTTAGTGATTTACGAACTACCGTATGATCAGTCGCCTTTAAAAATAGCATGCCACGGCTTTCGTGTCTTTGTCTGTCCCTTCATTTGATCCCAATCTCTGTGTGACTTTCAACAGTTTGATTTTGCTGTCAAAACAAAGCACGCCGCCCGTTTTTGTTTGAAAACGCCAGTTGGGCGGCTCGGCTTTAACGGAACCGCCCGTGGTGGCTTCTTCTTTCCGCGGAAGCTTCTCCATCGGGCTTACTTTGGAAAACCGTGGCCTGTACAGCGCATTATTATTTCTCAACACGTGTCAATTTCATCACTCCAACATGCCGATTCAGCAAGATAGAAAAAGCCCGAGGCAGCTGGATCTCGTCAAAAGACATCAGGGTTTGCGAAAAGATTCCATAAGAAGCAACACGTATGCCCGACATTGTTACTGGGCTGCTGTGGAACTTTCTAAAAGAGGGGCAGACCACAAAGACGCAGATCCAAATGTTAGGAATGAGAAGGGAAGTCAGGTCGGCCATTTTGTTAGCAGATGACTCATGGCCCAGAAGAAACAAAAAGAGCTACCTGGTGACTAACTGGGCTCTCCCTGCCTTCCTTTAGGTCGAGACAACATTGGTGAAAGGTTTCAAGCTCATTAAGTTGGAACAAAAAAAAACAGTGGCTTCCTAAATAAAGAGGACACGCTGACAATCAGCCTCCCGACATAGTTTGACCCACTGTACGTTTCCGTGGTGACGTGGCCACACAGCGGAAAAGCGCACGCTGCAACAAGTCGCTGAATAGGATTGCGTATTGTAGGACAAACGTGACTTTTGCAGCATCCCAAAGAATGGCAATTCGCAGAAACGGGAGATGGCTGCAGGTTGCTACTTGAATAACTGCAAGTTTCAACTACAAGCAACAAAATAAAACACAAGTATACAAATATTGAGAAAATACAAAGATATACGGCTAAATCTCAGACGCAAACGATACTGGTGCACAAATACACATGCAAGAATGTGTTAAAAAAGAGACTTGAAGTCAAGATTACTTTCACAATGATGTGGTGGGCTGGATTTGGCCCCTGTACTTTAGTTTTCACTAACAAGCTCCCATTTACGCAACGCATTCGTGATGCTAGCTCCTCCTCGCCTTGCCGTTTTAGCGGCTGTGACAAGTTGACTCTGTGATGATCTTAGCAAGAGAACCTGTGTATACACCTGCGCACACCTTTGCCACTGCTAATATATTCACTTTTGGCTCTGTACTTAGCAGACCCAACAATGACTTGACCTGTCTTTCTCCTGCTTTTTGTTGTAGAATTTCTCATTCGTCACCAAGGAGCTTGACATTGACTCCCACTCCCAAGTCCAAACATGACACACCGCTCTCAAAGTTCATCTATTGGAGAAAACCCTTTGGACCCAAACTACTTGCCACCGCACTACAGGGAGGACTACCGACTTGCCATTGATGCACTGATAGAAAATGATTTACCGGTAAAAAGGGGGGATCTTTGAAGCAAGCATTTTTTTTGTTTAAATGTGAACTATGCGTTGATTTCACGGTTCTTCTCCCAACAGGGCTATTATGAGTTCCTCCAGGGCGCGGACGTGGTTAGCTTTCTGGCGCCATCGGAAATCGAGCACATTAAATCCACCATCCAGGAGCCCACCCACGCCCACAGCGTCCCCGATCTCAGGTACCCTGAGGCGGGGCACGACGTGGAGGGTTCCTCCGACACCTACTGGCCCATGCAGTCGGATCAAGTGGCCCCGGGCCTGGACTTGGGATGGCCGCTGATCCAGAACAGCTTCGTCGGCCCCACGGAGGTCACCACTCTGGTCAACCCGTCGGAACCCAACATGCCGAGCATCAAGGAGCAGGCCAGGAGACTCATCAAGAATGCGCGCCAGGTTAACAAAAACAAACAACACAAAAACGTGCAGATCCAGTTTTCTTTGGCTAAATTCCCCTGAAGCAGACAAGTAGCTCAAAGCATTCAACGTAATCCAGCAATCAGTACGTGCGTGGAAACATACAGTAGTTTGTAAATCAATACGTCGTAACCTATCTTTATCACCCATATTGAACTGTGAAATCATTGCTGACTCATGTGCATGTTTGGGTGATGCTAATCTTTCGGCTAGGATAATTGCACTGATTATCATTTGCCGCCGCGCCCTTTCCGTCCGTCGTCGTCTGGCGGCGGACTCTTAGCGTGTTGTGAGATTTTTTTCTTCCCAACAAGTCGGGAGCTTAAATTTGTCAAACTAGTATTAACATTTTGAATACGATCCGTAGGTGATCGCGGTGGTGATGGACACGTTCACCGACGTGGACATTTTCGCCGACCTCTTGGACGCGACGGGGCGTCACATTCCCGTTTATATTCTTCTGGATGAGCAAGAAGCGCACAGCTTTGTGTCGATGGTGAATAACTGCAAGGTCAACCTGGACTTAATTCAGGTCATTCTTTTATTACGTGTCAAACATTTGAGTAAGCCGCCTCCAAAAACATGAAACCTGACTTGTTTTGAACGTTACAGATGATGCGTGTCAGGACCGTGGCGGGACTAACGTACCAATCCCGAACAGGAAAATCCTTCAAGGGCCAAATGAAAGATCGATTCCTATTGGCCGACTGCAGGGCCGTTCTCAGTGGCAGTTACAGGTGAGTTTGGATAGATTCCTCTCAGATTCCTCTCTTGACTTTACATTCAAAGACAACTCTGCTCGGTCGTTTCTCCGCAGTTTCATGTGGTCTTACGAGAAGATCCACCGCTGCATGGCCCATCTTTTCCTGGGAGAGCTGGTGGCCACCTTCGACGAGGAGTTCCGCATCCTCTACGCGCAATCGGAGCCTCTGGTGCTCGACCCGTCGGATGGGGCGCTCGCGCTCCCGGATGCGGGCGGTTACTTGAGCAGACAGTTGGGTCTGAAGCGGACCCAGTCCCTGAGGAACCCCTTGGGCTTCCGGAGAACGCCGGAGATCCCCTCCGGCTTCCCGTACGGAGACCAGGACCGCAACCCGGCCCTTTCTTTCCGAAGAAACGACCCCTTTCGTCACACCATGGAGCCCGGGGCGGGGATTATGATGGGGAAGTATTCCCAGCAGCAGTTTCGAATGCAGCAGTCTTACTTGGAGCAGGGTCGCTCCATCGTGTCTAGACAGATGGACATGAGCAGCTTCAAGAGGCACAGTTACGCCGAAGGAACTCAGGACAACTACATGTCTTCCAGGCACTTCATGAAGCACAGAGTCATGAACAACCTCGACGAGACCGACTTCCACAGGTATAGTACTGCGATTTCAACTTAGGTCCGCCCACAAACTCTCATTAAACTCGCATGCATTCCATTGACAGGCACCATCACTACAGCGAAGGGCCGGGACCAGATTCCGGCCACGGGCACTACGACAGGAACCGTCCTCCCCATTTAGCAGTGGACCAGTTTTCCGACACCAGTTCGTTCCGCTCCGATTTAGAGCTCCACCAGGGAAACTACGGAAGAGGCTATGCGCATCTTTCTTGCGAAGATCTGACCATGCCCGACGGTATTCACGGGCCCCCCGTGGCCGGAAGATACGAGGGAAGCGGCGCTCATAAGAGGCCGACCATCGGTCAGGCGTACGCTTGCCAGAGCTCCCCCACGCAGCCTCACCCGGTGGACAAGAAGTCCCTACGCAAGCATCCGGATCAAGAACACGACCAGGACGCCAGCGTCCGCCACGGATTGCGGAACTGGAGGATCCACTCGTACCTGAGCACGTACGAGGAAGGCGGAGAAGAAGGTCTGAATCAACCCCTGGGTCCCGACGCATTTGAAGACCCTCAGGAAAGCGGGGACGGTTCCAGAGTGGATTTCCAAAAGCCACGTTTTGGAAAACCGGTGAGAGACGGCAAGGATTCCTCCGGCAGGGATTTACCCGACAAAAGCGAGGAGACGGAAAGAGAGGATAAGTGGGGTTATGCAAAAGAGGACAAAGAGGCCAAAGAGCCTTCGGATCGCTTCATTTCCAAACACGACTCTTTCCGATCGCGCATCAACCCGCTACTTCAAAGAAGCTCCCGCCTGCGCTCGTCTCTAATTTTCGCATCTTCCAAAGCGGAAATGCACAGCGGCGCCGCCGGTGACCAAAAAACAGAGGCGGACGATGACCGCAAGCCTTCCATCGTAGCCCAGATCCTGGAGAAGAGGAGGTCTTTGTCGAGAGATCCTTTCGAGTGGAAAAAGACGGCCGAGGAACTGAGCAAGGACAAAGACAATGGCGAGGACGCCAAGGAGCCAGAAACTCCACTGATGGACATAAGAGAAGGGAAAGCGGAACCCCCTAAATCTCAAGCGCAGGTGGAGTCCAATTCAAAAGACAGCAAGTCCAGCACTGCCACATCGACAACTCTGAACATCAACGACCCCGCCAGTCGACTGCAGTATTTCCAGGACTTGGCCGCTAAGCGAAAAGCATCCAAGGCAGCGACCGAGGCGTCGCTGAAAGTCCAAGAATCGGCGGAGAAGACACCGGACCATTCCCAGCCCGATTCCCACCCCGACGCTTTAGCCGATCCGACGGGGAAAGCGGGTGCGGCGGCGAAGCCGTCCGAACTCAATCGGCGGACTTCGTTTCCATCCTCCAAACCGTCTCTCCTCTCCCCCAAGCCTTTTGTGAGCGTCACAAAACCCCCGGAAGCCCTCAGGGAGGAGAACTCCCCAGAAGGTCAAAAGAAAGACATCTTCAAGTCTCTCAAACCGCTCCCGTCCCCCAAGATCTTCAAACGAGACCTCCTCAAGCTGAAAGGCCCCAACCCTCGTCGCGTCTCCTGCGGCGAGGAGCTCCTGAGCGACGCCACGGACTCCGAGAAGAGCGAGCTGAAGAAGAGCCGTTCTTACAGTTCCTCCGTTTTGCCGCACGAGGAGTCCAAAGACAAAGTCACGGGATCCGGCACGTCCGTCAACGCCTCGGGCGACGGCAAGACGCTGGACTTCCTGAAGAGGCAGACTCAGAGGTTGAAGGTACTCCTGGTCCCCAAGGATAAAGAAAAGAAGTCCTCGGGAGAAGACCGGGGCGGCATGAGCACCGTGAAGGAGTTGGTGGAAGATTATAACAAAAAACAAGGCAAGGAGCAGTCATCGGGATCGGCCGCCGGCGAGCAGACCGCCGCCGCCGCCTCCGCCAATCACAGGACGGCGCACGGCACGTCGGGCTCGACGCGCTATCAAGCGTCGGGCAACTCGGTGCTGTTCAGCAGCAACCTCCGCGACGACACCAAGGTCATCCTGGAGCAGATCTCGGCCAACAGTCAGAAAAAGCGAGAGGAGGCCGACGGGGAGCGCGAGGCCAAGGAGGACTTGGCTGCCAAGAAGAACCGCCTGCCGCGACCCCAAGGAGTGGTCCAGGAGAGAGAAGGACTCCTGAAGAGGATAGAGAGCCTCAGGAAAGAGAAGAAGGTCTACAGCCGTTTTGAGGTAGTTTACCGCTACAACGATGACACTTGCGCCATTGAGGGCCAGGAGATAGACCCTCCTCACAAAAAAAGGATGCTGAACTTCGGGGGAATTTCCAGCACAATAGCCTTTAAAAGTGAGCCCAATTTGACCTCGTTCAAATAGACTTTAGAAAAGTACTGAAACGTTGAAATGCCAGTTTATAAAAAGCTCAAATGAAGTTCCCGTGGAAAGACTATTGTGTATTTTGGCTTGATTTAATAAACAAGTACTCATCCCTACTTTTTCGACCTGCTAGCAGTTTTAGCAATAAGCTTATGATTTGATTCAAGTAGTTAGTAAAACAGAATTACCCATACGATAGCCAAAACTAAAATGTCGTCTGTGGGCTTTAATTTATTAAATTATTGTCAGTACAACTTCATTTGGTACTCGGATGTTTCGTCGACCGGACGTTTGGTCGACCGGACGTTTGGTAGAACGGACGTTTGGTCGCCGGGTTGTTACTGTTGAAACCAGCTCTCAAAATTATAATCATGAGAGAGAGAGAGAGAAAGAGTGAGTTTAATATATAAATATCTAATATCAAAATATCAACAGTAAACTCTCTGTCATAATTTGACAGCGAGCGAACCCGGTGACCAAACGTCCTTTCTACCAAACGTCCGTTCGACCAAACGTCCGTTCGACCGAACGTCCGTTCGACCAAACGTCCGTTCTACCAAACGTCCGGTCGACGAAACGTCCGGGGACCAAACGTCCGGGGACCAAATGTCTTTCGACGAAACTTCCGGTCAAGCCTTCATTTGACTTCATCACAAAGTCGGACCTGTTTTTGTATTCATGACCTTAAGTAAAGGGGTACTATAATTATGCTAATGCTACTGAATTAACATGGAAATTCGGATTGCATTTTTTTTTCTCCGCTTAAACTACCAATAACAATTAAAATTGAATTTCTAAAATTTTCTAAAATGTGATACACCAAGTATGTTACCTAACCTTTTGTTCTTTTAACAGATGGGGAATACCCTTGGATAACAGAAAAAGACCACGAGAAACATGCCAATGACACTAAATAAAAGTTTGCTCCAACATAGCGACCTCCCTTGCTGGATTTTCTCTCTCTATTTTTTTTTAAATCCCAAAAGAAAGCTTGAAACGACATCATGGAAAAAAAAATGCAACCAAAATACACAATCAACGGGAGTGCAACGGCGCCCGTTTGCCAAACACTGGGACTACTTTTACCGTAAAAGGCGACTGGAAGTGGAAAGAAGGAAGGAAAGAAATATAGTGGGAAAGGAGTTTTGACTGAAAGTGAAAGTTAGAAGAACACGTTGAAATAATGACCCAAAAAAAGTTATGCCTGCCATTCAGTAACAAAATTAATTACTTTCTTTGACTTTTATGTGGTTTTTACACTGGGAATATGTGGCTTTTGTGTGCCAAGTCAATATAAAACAGGAATATTAGGAGGAAGACATCATTAAAAACCTTGCTGTTTTGTCTATTTGAACCATTGACGGTAGAAATGAACTGGGAGGGCCTGGACATTTTATTGTACATTTGGTTTCTAAATGTTTTTCTAGCTTTTCCTATTTCAAATAAGGTCATTTTGACGTAAGAAGGGGATTTATTTTTTGGTCTAACTTGGAGTCTGTAGTCAACTTGCAGGATTTTTTTGTGTTTTGAACTTGTTATTTAATGTACATAAACATGTTTACAGCTTCAACAGTAAACTGGAAAAATGCCATGTTCAACATTTTGCTGACATGAAATTTTGAATGTCACCCTTGACGACAAATCAGTCGTAAACCAAAGATTTCGCCTCGTCTTTTATTTTTCTTTATTGCAGTTTTGTACGCGGGATTGTACATATTGGAAAGAATTAATTGGCTGGCTGTTTTAATTAACAAGTACTCGTCACACTGTAGTTAGTATAAAAGTGCCTGGTGTTCATATTTGTGTTTTTTTTTTTAAATAAAATTTGAATACATGTTCAATTAGTATTTTTAACAATGTTCTTGAAGTATGCTGAAAATATTCTTATTAAAGCTCTTTCAGGGACAATGGATGTGGATTCAAAAAATTACATAATAGATTTTGAATTGCAATTAATTGGTTTTATTTAAATGTGTTTATTTACTTTACAATAACACTACAGTCGGTTGTCAAATACGGTCCGAAAAATATTGCCACATTTGGCCCCTAGAAGGCAAGTTTGATACCCTGTCCCATATTAACGTAATAAAAAAAAAAAATGCAAGGATATTGTCACACATTCACAAATACAAGAGTTGCAACTTGACGGAACATGAACACTACTATATTAAAACATTTCACATGTTAAATATAGTGTTGAAACGTGTTATTCGAACACAAAACAGAGGAAAATGTATTTTTTTTACCTCATTTTTTCCTTCCAATGTATGAAATGAAAAATGTGAGCTTATAGTCCTTGCGGTGTATGCCAACAGTTGAGCTAATGTCTCACATTCTGCAAAAAAAAGCGACGGAATAAGAGTTAATGGCACGGAAAGAAAAAAATACGTGCGTGTATGGGAACGAAAAATGATGTTATTTTACCTTGGCTCAATGCTCTGCTTTAGTTTTGCTCCTCGGAATCTTTCTGGAAATGAAATAATAAGAGAATACAGTTGCCAACTACATATAATATTGTGGAAAAAAATGTGTCAACTTACAATAGTAGAATACAGTAGCTTGTGCTGCCCAATCAGTTGAACCAGCTGATTCTCAAACTTCATCCTGTAGTTTATAAAGTTTAAAAATGTATACATTAGGAACAAGAAAATAAATCTCAGATTTGTACTCATATACTCCAAACATGAGAATTTCAGAGACCAAGGCCAATTCATGAAAAAACAAATCAGCTGATTGTCTATTTTTAAACGTTTCAATGAATTTGAACACTTCTACTAGTCATAAACAAATTAGAATGAATAAAAAAAGAATGATTGGGCACACCGTAGTTTGCGACTCTTGAGCTTAAACTCCTGGATTTCGCACCGGTACTGTTCCAGAAGTTCTTTGGTGTTTCTGTTCTGCTCGGCAAGTCTAAATTGGACAGGAGGTCATTTTAATAAAACATTGTCTTGTTTTGAACAATATACTGCTGAATTATTGCCACCTATTGTGAAGGTAACAAATGTTCATGTTCAAAATGGAAAATGGAACAACTTAATGAGGACTTTGAGGCATGTGGTTCCTCCGGTTTGGGTTAAACATTTTACCTGAGGCACTCGCGCTCGGATTCCTCGGAACGGAATTCCAATTTCTGCATCAATCCTTGAGGGAAGAAGACAAATTGTTGAATTGGCACAATCATTGAAATACTTTCAGAACTGAAAATGACTACAATTTTACGGTACTTTTGTTCTCTTGATGCACCACCTCCAGTTCGTAGGCCTCAGTTTCCACTGAAACAACAAAAGTGACTTTTTACGTACTGTACAAGATTCTTCCCAATGAACATAGTTGAACTGTGGATTTGCACATGCCGAAATGATACAGATACACTGAAAAAGTAGGGATTACTCTTACATGCAGCAAGCTCCTTCTGTAGACATTCAGAGAGTAATTTCTTCTCCATAATTTCCCCTTCCAGGTTATCTTTAACTTTTGAGAACACAAAAACATTTTGCGTTTGAACATAAGAACCCATTGCAACCACAAATGATATAGTATAACGTATATAAGACTAAATGTTCATGGGAATAGTCACGGTGTAGAAAATGGCAGCCATCTGGCATCAGAATTTTTTAACAGAATCAACAACATAGGTTTGCAACAAACTATGAAGTAGCTAAATGGATAAGACACAGTCACTCATTCACTTTACTGTAGCCATTTAGCGTCATTTTTTGACGATGTACAGAGAGTTAAGAAGTCCGGCATATACATTGAGAATTTGCTGACTTTAAGGACTAGCTTAAAATTAAATGCTGTTTTAACAATTATCTCAGAATGGCTCCAAAGGGGTGTCAATCCCTTTAGAGGGAGATACTAATCATATCTCATTTCTCTCCATTCATCATGCTCTGATACTCCTGGTGGAGTAACAGGTAAGGATTATCCTTACTGAAGATGCTGAATGTTAGTTAAAGTTTCGACATTGAATTCTAGTAACAGCCACGTAACTTACGGTTTAACGGTTACACTCATTAGTTAGCTAACCTAACTTTCTCCTTTCCTGAAAATCACGTGCTCAAAGTGAGAGAAGTGAAATAAACAAAGGGAAAATATAAAACGTGCTATTTTATGATTTAAACGAAAACACTATGCAAATATGGCCATGATGTCATGACAAGCAAGCTTTCCTATTGGAGTACTCGAATATAACGCAGCAAAACAATAAACAGGGAATGTTTTCAAACTATGTTTTATTTTATTATTGTTTTAACTTAATAAATAATAATAGCTGGTAATGTAAGCATTATGTATACGTCGTTTCGAAAAATAAAGACGCAACGATAGAACATGTAAACCGGAAACGGAAATGAGCGACCAGAAAACACTCCTGCCATCATAGAAACAACGAACCAGAAAAAATAAAACCATTACACCCAATAAACACAATTATGTACTACTGTTACTTCATTTTTTATATATTATTTTTTCTAGTTCATTCATTTCTAGTTCCGCAATGCCTTTTTAAATTTTCTCACTCACAGAAATTCGCTCTAAATAAAAATGAGCCAACAGGTTAACGTTGTTGTAATTGCATCCACAAGGTGTCACTGCTGAGTCTAAACTTTACGTTCACAATGCAAAAATACATGACAATTTTGATGAACATTTAATTGTATGATTAAATAACAATTTATTTAATACAACATGTGAACAAACGTGCGGTTACCTTGTTGCAGCCTGATGAGTTTGCTTCTCAACTGCTCAATTTTGGGTTCATGTATGCCTTCACCTAGTGGATAATCACAGATAACAATTTTCGTTTTTTTTCTCATCATAAAATCAATCAAATTTGACTTTAAACGGAATTTAGACAAGTTCGCCTGGTTTAATACCATTGATGTCTTCCATGTTGAATCCCGTTACAATATAATACGATACAGGACGATGACAATAATAATAAAAACGTAATCATCCATAATAACTTCAAAAAACTATTTATTGACCGATGATATAAAGAAACGTATTTCATGATAATACGTATGTTTTATTCAACTGGAGATATTAGCCGGTTATGAGACAGCGAACACGTTAACGCAGTGCTACAGAGCGACAAGCTAACTTTTGCAAGTTAGCCTAGACAGCAATAAAAACCGAATTTCGCTCTTATACGTGTGAAATTAGACTTAAATCGGCCAGTAAGTCATTTAAAACACACGCATTTCACGCAATTTGTATGCGAATGGAACTCACGTTTCTTTAATCAACAAATTACGGTCAATGCTAGCATCGTATCATATTACTATCAATATCATTAGCATAACGTTTGTCATCAAAATATTAGCAACTGACGACGAATTTTAAAATGTTCCCAAAGTTAATCATATATAGATCCACCTACCTTCCATACCGCCTGTTTTATTTTAGAACCAAGAAATGAAGTCTGCTGAAAATGTTGGAAATGTGTCTTTAAATGAATTCGTTTGTTGGCGTTTTGAAGATTAGGCGACAATATGTCCTGAAAACGACACGAAAACCAAGACAGAAGGCTTTGTAGTCCGAAATTAAGAGCTAAATTTTACAGTACATTTTTACAAAAGTTTGTAATACAGGTTAAAGCTTGTAGTAATTAAACACGGTATTGCAGGTGCCAGCCTGGCCAATCAGTTATCACCTGTTTACTCCCAAGTCGCTGCAGGTCACGTGACCACTCTAACATGCACATTACCGTCAATATAGGCATTAATACGGATTTGTCTTTGTATTGTGACTGTATTCTACCACACTTTGTTTAAGACAGGGGGACAAAACTCACATATTACACGTTTCACATGGTATGTTTAATGTAAAGCCGTGAGGAATGCGTTTCCACTTGAATTGAATGAAAACGAGAAGCTGGCCTATACACGTCAAAGTACTCCTATGTACACTTACACATCAAGTTCAATACAAACATCTTTGCCAAACAACAAACCCGCCGAGATACTCCCAAAAACTTCACCCAGTGCCGACAAAGCACATGCAACAGGCCATGCTTGGGGATGAGGAATCAAATTCAAGATGACTAAATACAGCAGTGGTACCTTCTTTGTATCCAGTGTTGATATATTCCAGTTCTGAGTTCAGAACTCAACTGTAGACTAATTTTAGCTCAATAAATAAATAAATTACCATGCATTTGTCCTCAAATCCAGCATTCAGCTATTGCGTCTGCATTAGTGGTAATGACCCAAAAACTTCAAATGTGGAGCGGCAATATCTGATGGACACATGAAATACAGCACTTAAAAAAAAACATTTCATGCCAGTGACCAGACAGTAGGATAAAAAAGGGGTAGTACAGATGAGAGCTTGTTTTCCTACATTGTTCTCATACATAAGTCAAAGCAGGGGTGTCGCAAATCTGCCAAATTTGTTCATTCGCCCCACCACGGTCAATGGCTGTTAGTATTGATCGCGACATTTTCCTATATGCAACCTAATTTTAAGGGCTGAATTTTCTCAACAAAAAGGCCTGCATTATTAGCTATTGTTATAGTTTCCTTTAAGCAAAGTGGCCCAAAATGCACCTAAAATGGCCGCTTTTGAAGCAGTGACTAGCAAAAAAATAAACACACTAAATCCAAGTTTTGTCTAACAACTAGCGCCGTCAATGGGAATCTATGATTTAAATGATTGCTTGGTTCTAATTTGGGACACCCCTGCCCTTTTAAAGGAACACCTCCCCAAGTGGAATTGGCGTACGGCGGTCGATGGAATTATTTACAGCGGGGACTAACAAGATACATCTCAAGAAATTATGTATTTTTCTGCCATTGCCATGCAGTTTAGAGTAGGAAGAATACTTCCAGCCTTCCGTGCCCAACACCAATGTGATTAAAAATCACGTCGTCTTTCAGGTCATCCGCCGGACGCCATTTTGTGTTAGTAGAAGCACGGGAAGGAGTGTTAAAAGCGAGACTGGCAAAATCAAAGTTTGTTAAATCAAACACAATGAAGGGAGAGGGGGTGGAAAGACAACAAAAGGAAGGCATCCCCCAAAAGGCCAACATTCATTCGCGGGAGCGTCCCACAATGGCCAGGATGTAGAGGAAAATATTGATGATGTCCGTGTAGAGGTTGAGGGCGGCGAAGACGTACTCCTCGGGACTCAGAGACAGCTTCTTGTTGCCCAGGAGAAGCTGAGTGTCCACGGCCAAGAACTGGGAAGAAAACCGAGAGAATCGAAGGGGCTCCGTTGGGTGAGTTTTTTTAAAACAATTTGGTTTATGGAGCGAAAACTCACGCAAGTGAACAGCAGGGCACCCAGCGAGGCGTAGACGATGTGCAAGATCTTGTGGCGGATGAACATGCAGAGGATTCCGAAGAGCAGGAGGACGATCAGGCACACGAAGAGCACGCCTTGGCAGGAAGTGAAGTCGTATTTGCTCTAGAGAAGAAAAAGAAACGGGCCATGAAATGAAAATTCAAGAAATCCAAATGAAAAAGAAAAGAAAAAAAAAGCTTAAAAGAAAATACTGATTATTTTAACATTTTTCAAAGTGCATAAAGACCACATGAAGTCTTTTTTGTCTTTTTTTGGTCTTGACCTGTAGCGAGAAGAGGACCACGGTGAAGCAAACTACGGCAGTGATGCCCACGGCCATGATGACAGTGTCGGTGTCGTAGAAGCTGGCGATCATTCCCACCATGTAGGAGAGGCTCAAGGTCAGAATGGCCTAGTAGATGGAAGGAGGAAAAAAAAACGGTCCTTTAATTAAAGACTCAACATCTATTTTTGTCACCAATATTTTTCTTTACCAGCGCCACCAAGTTCCAAGGGTGCTTGCGTCGGAATTCCCCGCAACAGCTGAGCACGATGAGAGAGACGAGGAAGACCACGTAGGAGATGTAGTAGGTCCACGGGTTGCGCCGCACAAACACTTTGGCTTCGTCCACGAAGGTGAACACGGCCACGAAGGAGAAGGTGACCAGCAGCTGCACGGTGAGGACCAAGAACACCTCGAGGAGAACAACAACAACAACAAGCTCCTTCTTGAAATCTGTCTGCTATGCACCGGCTCCTTTTTTGTCTCGCTGTACTTTTCTGATGAAGGCCTGCCGGATGCTCTTGTCCTCAAAGCCCGAGTTGGTGAAGTCCTCGTTGTCGTAGTAAGTGGGAGGGATGTCGCCGTGGTAACCGGGGCTCTCGCCTGGTGCTGGGGAACCAAGACATCGGCGGAATTAGAATTGATCGTTTCACCGATGGGACAAATGAATCACAAAGGAATTTGACATCTTCATTGATTGAGATTAACAATTAATCAGTTAGATTTTTTTTTAATCACAAATGAATCATTTTCCACAGCTTAAAACATTTTTTTTGGCTCACCGGAGGGATCCACAGGAAAGCCCGGCTGCCCCGGTTGCTGGTAGGGAGCCTGGGGGTAAGGCCCCTGCGGGTAGGGCATCTGCGGGTAAGGCATCTGCGGGTACGGCCCTGGGGCGAAGCCCTGTTGCGGGAAGCCCGGCTGGCCGTAACCGGCGGCGGGCGGGTACGGCCCCCCAGGGGCTTGACTGTAGTTAGGCGGCGGCAGGCCGAAGCCCGGCTGCGGGGGTCCGTATATGTTATTGTGGAGCGGGTTGGACTCCCCGATTCCGGGGTAGCCACTCTTGTCCTTCGACATGTTGCGGTGGGGCCGCTCAGGAGCAACCTGTGCAACACAACGGCAAAGACAAACACGTCACCAAAATTTAACCTAAATTAGCTTCTTTAAAACAAGACTAAAGCACCCGCCCTAGAAGTTGTCAGAGTTTCCATTATCACATTAGCTGCATGGTAGTAAAAGCTAACTGGTCGAATGATATTACCTAGACAACATATCTGATGTTCGACCACTATGACTCAGAGGGAGTTGTTTTTTTTTTTTTTATTCAAGCGGGGAGTTTCCGCAGCTTTCCGGCCGACACGTCCATTTCTAATCCTCTTAGCGGAGATGCTTCGCTTATGTGGATCAAGTCCACCGTGACGGGTGGGGGAGGGGACTGCAATTGAGTTATTGGTCCAGCGCATTGTCCGTGTGCATGCCTGAGCAACACGTGTTAAAAGACGGCCGTGCTGAGGTCATTAAAACGGATTCCCATCAGAAACGCTTGGAGAAAAAAAACACATGTTAAAGTTCATTGTCACATGACTGCTTGTGAAATCACCATTATAAAATGGTTTTGATGGAATCAATTATAGGTCTGGTTAGCCACAGCTGAGAGCTTAAAAATTCAATTTCCACTGAATGTACTACAAGGAAAGGAATTTAGAGACGGACAAACCGCTATAGTACAAACTGTGTAATCAATGACATTTATGGTCAATTATTTGACCGAAACCTTTACTATAATTGCCTGCTTGGTTGTATTGTAAATGCTTTGAACTTTACCACAAGAGTTACAAAGTCATACTGTTTAATTTGTTTGTGTTGTTTAATAATTTGAAAAATATTGACATTTCACCCTTCCAATCACAAATTATGATTTTTTTAAGATACTGTCACAATGAAATTTCCCGAATACGGGATGAATAAAGTTATCCAATCCATCATGGGGGGGAAAAGTCAATTTTAAGGTGTTACGTGGGGCTGTAACCAGCATGTATATTTAGTTTTTATTAACATTTTGTAAACTTAATTTGATTATTAAAAAATACAACTGCTTAAAATGAATACATTACTAATAAAACATTTTTGTAAATGACCAAAAGTAGTCACTACCCCAACAAAGGGTAAACTCAACTTTTCTGTCTATGAAAGGGTTAAACATGGGGGTGGGGCGTGCATTTTCATTAAATTAACTAAAATTTCACGACTAAAAAATATTTTTAGGGAAAAAAGAATTCGATTGAAAAGTAAACTTAGATGTAAACAAAAAAGCAGCACCTTGGCTCTTTTCTGCGTCATCACGAGAACCGAAAGCAAAACATCCCAAAATGGTGCACCCGCAGCGGGCGTACCTGCGACACACGTCCAACCGTCACCGAACTAAAAGAAGCTAAATAATAAATCATATTATAATTAATATTTACGACCAATTGGTCACGGACGTCGACGAATACTTAACCGGACTAGTTAGCAAACGTCGTTAGCTAACAGTGACGACAACGACGTTCCCGTTATCTTTGCCCGCAAGGCAAAGACGTTTTCGAATATAATATCATTTAAAAGTCGTTTTTATGCAACACGTTCGACAGTGACGTCGTTCATTTTGATTTCGGCCTCGCAAAAAAAATAGACAAGGCGCAAGGCTAGTGGCTCAGCTAGCAGCTGTCAATAAATAACGGCTAGAAATTCGCCACTCGTGAATGATGCGACTTACTTATTTGTGTTTCGTTGATTCAATTCTTCTTGTCCCCTTCTAGAATGTTCGTCAGAGACACGTGTTGTTTTATTTGAGTAATTTGGGGTAATTTCGTCAGTGTCTCGACGTCGTAGGAGCGGTGCGACAGCGGAGCCTCAGCGTCAAGTGGGTCAGTCGATGACGTCATCGCACGGCGTCGTCATGTAACCTCGGCCAGTGTGGCGTCATCAAAATGTTACATATTTGAAACCAGTTTTTTGCTCACGAGGTTTATCTCAAACCAAAAAGATGCGTGCTTTTTAAATTAATATTTCCATTACATTTTATAATTGTTCGTCTTTTCTAATGAATTACTATTTTCTATGGTCAACAGAACAGGACAGGAATTTGAGGAACCCAAATGTTTTTTTCAATTTAAAAAAATTCAAACGACATTTCTTCATTTAAAAAATAACCTGAATTGTTATTTTTTTATTTATATTGTATTCTTTGTGGTAAAGCATTTTAGGTAGCAATAGTTCAATATTTGTCAATTATTTTTTCTTGTTTTGATTTCAATTATATAATTACACAAATACAAGATATGCCCACTTCACATTTGAAAAGAAAAAGTGCATTTTTTTAATAAAATGTTCACCAAGAACACAGTATCATTACAATGCTCAAAGCAGGACAATTTGGACAATCATAAATTTGTAAATCAATAAGTTGTCCATTAGACGCCCAGTTCATTCTGACTGGGAGGCTGTCAATTACAGCCGATGAGTTAAATGAGTCCCCAATGACGGGTTAACTCCTACTAATTCCAAATCATATGTCTGGTTCAAACTATGACCTTTATTAATATTCAGCCAATATGTCAAGGGCTATTAGCAGTACTTAGCCTGCATGCTATAATTTAATTTAATTTTAAAAACTGTTCTCATAAAATTCCCATTAGATTGTCCTCTTTTTTTAGTTAAAGCTTAATAACAAGAAATTGTCTACTATTCTTCTTGTGAAATCCCAAGAAAATGACTTGTCTTCTCAGAAACAGAAACTTCCAAAGCCCTTTTGAAACATTTTGTCGCAAAAAAAAACACTTGAGACCGACATCTTGATCTTTTTTTCCATCCGTTGCGGGACGAGCTACTGGTTGCCCTGGAGGAGGTCGTCCAGCTGCGACTTGGCAATCGTTCCGTACGCTTGGCAGTAGCTGCCAAGTTTAGCGCGCGGGTCGCCTGCTGCCGACACATTGCAGTTATTCTGGAAGACTTTCTTGCTGAATCTCGGCGCCGGCCGAGCGTCGCATCCTTGCGAGCTGGAGAGCTGGTTCTGCGTAAAAATGACCCCCCCAAAAATGTCAGCCAAGTCCACAATCATGAGCCAAAAATGCTAGCTGCCTCACCTGGTTTGCGTTAGCGACGCACAGTCCCGGCGGTGAGTGGGTCTTACGTACTAAAGGGTTGTTCTGAGTTTGGGTTAGTGATAGGGAGAAGGCACGTTTGGGGTGCGGCGGCGCGGAACGACCGCGCTGGATAATCTGGTCCATGGACTTTGGAAAGGGAAGATAAAAAGGAGATTTTATTAAAAACCAAGAAGTCGCAAAAAGGACAGGATAAACTAGGGTATGATAGGGAAGGTTGAGGCCACTGATTGATTGGTGCCAGAAATCCGATTCATTTTGATTGTCGCTTTGACCGTTCGTTCGGCTGCCACCCTCCCAGTTAAAATGGATTGGACGTCTACCATTTCAACTCACAGGAGGATGATTGGACACCACAAGATTGGACGTCTATAATCGTCAATGCCATTGAAAGAGTTGAACGAGTAACATTACTTTAATGGTAGTTACTGATATTAAGATCATTAATTCCATAAAATAAAATAAAACATTGTCACTCAAGCTACTGCATACCACTAGAGGGAGCCCACGTACTACTGGTGGCACGTATTCAACACTGATGTGCAAATTGCGCTTACTGTGTTTTCTCTGCCGCTTTCTGTTGGCGACAGAGTGTCACTTCCGCAAGTCTGCATTGCCGATCTGGTACCAGCAGAGTAAACAAAACCATCTGGATTAAGGGACAAAAAAATAAAAATTTCAGATTTCATCTCATCCAGGTTGACGGTCGACGTCGCACTTACTCGGAGCGTGAGTAATTGGATTGTAAGTGCATTTCCCCAGGTGAGCGTTCTCCGATTGGTCCACCTTGTCGCCGGGCGGACGCGGCGTTGGGTCGCCCGCTTCTTTCGGACTTCCTTCCATTTTTCCACCCTGTTTTTCGTCCCCTCTCTCCTTGTTGCTGACTTTCCCGGTGACCTCTTCTTTGGGGTGAATGAGTCGGAGCAGGCCTTGGTGGCTTTTTCGTTCTCGGATCATCTGAAGGAGCAGAAAAGTGCTTATCCCACTCAAAAACTTACAGTCAAAGCAGTTAGTTTGTACCTCGTATAGTTTATTGCGGTACTGCTCCACAGATAACCGCACGTCGTCATCCAGTGGTAGTACCACGTCGTGGTGGAGAGACGGTTCCTTGCCCGGATTGTGGAACCTTGAAAAAAATAAAAATAAATAACGCTTTTAGTGTCATTGTTGAAGATAGCCATCCGATGGCGTGGCGTTCAACCCTCCTGCTGTGAATTACAAAGGAAGTTATCAATAGTGGATTTCCCTTCCATTTAATTGAGTGGCGAGCGACCATGTTAGTAGAAATGAATCCCTCACATGGCTTGTTAGTACCTGGCGACATAAGGATGCTGCAGAGCTTTTTCCGCCGTCAACCGCTTGTCGGGGTTGAAAACCAGCAGACGCTTCACGAGGTCCACGGCGTCGGGGGGCGCGGAAGCCTTCAGGAGATCCTCCACCAGTAATTGAGGCCTTGCGGGGGTTCATAAGGGGATTAACTAAATATAGGGTAGGAATCCAGACAAGCAGGAGAAAAAAACAAAGTGTCCAGACCTCAGTAACATCCTCTGGATGACCGACGAGCCGATCTCAGACTTGAGGGCGAGGACGTCTGCCCAAGAAATAACATGATT
Source organism: Stigmatopora argus (assembly GCF_051989625.1). NCBI lineage: Eukaryota > Metazoa > Chordata > Actinopteri > Syngnathiformes > Syngnathidae > Stigmatopora > Stigmatopora argus. Next base: position 3,182,728 of record NC_135407.1, read on the forward strand.
ATGGACATATTGAATGAGGGAAGTCTCTCGTACGCCAAGTTAGTACCTTCCGGACACGGGTGCGGAATGGCGCTCATGATCTTCTCGATCTGATTCATGGTGGACGTTCCGGGGAATAAGGTTTTTCCTAGCAGCATTTCTCCCAAGATGCAACCCAAGCTCCACATGTCGACGCCTTTGGTGTACCTTTCCATCACCAATCATCGCGTTTTTGAATCACGTCAGTGCTTTTAACAGAGCTGCCAAATACTACCATTTCCCTCGTTTAACTATGCCGATCTTTACCAAAACCACAAAAAAATAAACAAACAAGATAATGGCTTTTAGAGCAATTTGCATGAAAATGTCAACTGTTGAAATGTTGTGTTTTGGGCTGGCCATTTTAACTTACCATAATGATTCATTTCAAAATGCAACGTCATGTAATAAGTTGTGCACGTTGTCAAAACGTTCAGTTGTATTTTGAAAGTTAAGTAGCGTGCTCACTCCAAATAGTTTCCTTTTTTTCCAACACGTGTCGTTGAACCTTTTCAACGACACCTGTTGAAAAAAAAGGAAACTATTTGAAAAACATTAGAAAATTAGCTAATATTAATCTCTATTTATAGATACGTATATACATAGTTTTTTGACATTTGGCAGTTCTATTTTTCTTTTCGGGAGTTGACGTATGTCGTACCTGGAGGAGCCCAGCAGGATCTCCGGAGCTCGGTACCACCTGGTGGCCACGTATTCCGTCAGGGCCGGGTTACATCTGTCCTCCTGGTCTTGCGTTAGGGATCGGGCCAAGCCGAAGTCGCACAGTTTAACCACGCAGTCAGAGTCCACCAGAACGTTGGAAGGCTAAAATAGGGATTAAAAAAACACGTCAACAACTAAAAATGATAATTAACCCTTTGGCTGCCCGATTCTAAGAGGCTTTATGCTTCAGAAAAAAAAGTTCAGTAAAATAATCGTCTGCACTCGATTTTTGTTTACATTCAAACAGCTGTTTTGCAGGCGATGCATTCTTCAAGATGCCGACAGGGGGGCGCCATCTAACTCACTCTAAACATTATTTTTATTTTCTACAGGTTGTAGGGACATGCACTAAATTCAAAACGCTAGGCCAGTCATGAAACCTTTTTAATTGTAAAAAAAATTGCATTAGGGAGCCAAAGGGTGAAATTTATTGCCAACAAACTTGATTATCAATTATTGTCGGCAACTATTTGTGCGTATCCTCAATGTAGTCAAGCCTATGCGAACCTCCCAGTCCTAACGAATTGGACATCTATCACCTTGCACATACCTTTTGGTCACGGTGGATAACGTTGCCCGAGTGCAGATATTTGACCGCTTTGAGCAGCTGGTACATGACATAACGCTTATGGATGTCTTTCAGCAGCGTTCCTTTTTTTATGACGGCATGCAAGTCGCTATCTGTAACAACAGCAAACAAAACAAAACAAATTCAGTAAACAAATTCAAAACAGGATACTTGCTTGGAATAAATGGTCGCAACACACCCATGTACTCAAAAATCAGATAAATATCTTTGTCGTTTTGGGCTCTGATGACATTTTGGAGTTTGACCACGTTGGGATGATCGCCAAATTCCTGCGCACAAACAACAACAAACTGTCATCAAATTTTGGTGTATAGTTATTAAATGAACATTCATGGGGTTAATTGTGAGATAGCAAGCCAAATAAACCAGGGGCATTTACCTGAAGGAACATGACTTCTCGAAATGTCCGCTAAAAAAAGAGGAAAAAAAAACAATCATTAGGTGACAACACAAGACACTAAAGCACTATAAATTAAGTCTGCTAATGATTTCTAATGATTCGCTGCTCATTTCTGGTGTCGTATATCAGAAAATCCTGGGGGAAAAAACCCACCTGAGCATCAGTCTTATTCGTGAAGGCGTCAAAAATCTTTTTGACAGCCACAATCTCACCCGTTTGTCTGTCCACCGCTTTCCAAACGATGCCGTACGCCTGCCAAAACAATCGTGATCACAATTATTCATACGTTTCCATCTTTAAACCTGTTGAAAAGAGTTAACATTTTTGCCATATTTACAACAAGTCTGATTTAATAGATGTCCAATTCATCTAAACTGGGACAACTGCCTGTGAATGTTCATCCTTCGCTCATTCTCTTCCCCTTCAAAAGGGATTGGACATCCGGCGCCGTCAAGGGCAGCCAAGTTAAACGACTGTATTTTGAAGGGTTAAAGCGGAAGTGACAGGTAAACCGTTTTGGCGAAAAAACGTATACTTTAACATCGATGGTGCTTTCATGTGACCTGCGTATTAAAAAAAATGTACAGTTACTTACCCCTTTTCCAAGTCTTTTCTTGATGTCGTATTTCGTAGAAATGTGTTCCTCCACTTCAGGCATGCTGGCGGATTTAACACTTTTGCTCATTTTTAATAGACTTTCACAATTTTCTAGCTGAAAAAGTAGACTCTAAGCGGATGTGGTTTCGTTTCACTGGAAGCGGCGATGCTACATTCAGCTAGCGTTTTTATTTATTTATTTTTAAACTCTCTCCACGTAAATGAAAATGATACTTTAGCGTCGCCAGGTTGTTTGTTGCTTTTGTGGCTGTTTAGTTCTTTAGAAGGGTTAGCAAGTCCGGTTATACGAAGCCGGACGGGGAGGGGAGGAGGAAGCAGGTGCAGGTGGAGCCATTTTCCGTCGACATTAACTAAATAGCCATTTTAAGGAAAGACTTCCCTTCTTTGGAGCCGAGTGACCGCACCATGGTTGCCCGACGGCCGTTTGGCGAAGACTCGGGTCGGGTCGAGCCGCGGAAGGTTCGGAGGAAGCCCGGGGGGAAGTTTTGTCTCAAGTTGTCGTCGTGGAAACCGGGCGCCGCGAGTCTTTTAAGTCGCCAACAGCCGACCAACGGGCGGCGACGCTTGGGAATGACGTCACGTATTCGCTGTTGTCATGGTGACACGGCCGTCGTAAGAGAGGCCACGTGTTGTATGATGCCCTTCTTTCATCAGAGTTGCTTCATTGTTGGACATTTTGCTATAAAATCCTAATTTTTCAAAATATACAAAAAATAAAACAGTGGTAGTGAGAAAAAATACTAGTCAGGGATCTAAGTGGTAGCGTTGTCGCCTCCTGCTGGCGATGAGGCAAACTGCGTATGAAACTATGTATTTTACGTGGGCCCCTTTCCAGGATAGTTCTCACTACAATGGACAGCTACAGACGTCCAATTCAATTTGACTGGGTGATAAAATGTACGTTCACACGCCCAAAATTAAATGGACGTCTCACGCTGTCAGTGGCAGCAATTGAGTTAAATTAGTGCCCTGTAAGGGTCTTAAAAAACAAACAATTTGTGCATGGAAGGTTTAAACATGGCATCATACAAACATTTGAGGTATATTGAATTTTTATTTTTTTAAAGAAAGTGAATGCTTGTGGATGCCAACATCCAAACATTTATATATACACAACAATGTAGCTTAATAAATATATACTGTACTCCCTAAACTGATTACTTAGCAATGGTGAGAAATTAAACATACTACTGTACATGAATTAAGAATGATCTAATCCCAGGTTTTAGTAGGATATAAAGCCTTATCATTAATATAAAGTCATTCCCCAGTCATTCTGATGACACAATTATATTGCTAAAGGGAGAAAACAGACAAAAAAAGGGAAAAGAACTACGTGGAAAAGGTCACGTGACACACAGCACCAAACGCCATTGGCTCAAGAGGAGTGCAAAAAGCGGTTGAAGGCATTGTAAGCCGACTCCAGGTCGAAAAGCATCTGCCGCACTTGACTGTCGTCCAGCTCGTCCGACGCCGACATGCTGCTGAGGGTGTTCAACCTGGCGACAGAACAGACACGTTCAAAAATGCGGGCGACGCGGCCGCGCTTACAAAATGGCCGCCGACTGACCAGAGTTTGACTTTGTCTTTGGCCTCTGAATCGGGTGGCATGTTGCTCATTCGGTTCATCGTTTCCATCAGTTCGCGCAGATCTGGTTGGATCTGAGGGGAAAAAAAATACATTTGGAATCTGTCAAAAGGAGGATTAATAGTTAATTAGTCAAACATTAAAATGTTGAAACCTACCTCATCCATGGCTCTGATCTCCAGTCTCAGTTTGTCCATGACAGTGATAAACAGCTAAAACCAAGCAAGAAAACCAAAAACGTGAGCATCAAAAGGAAAAAAAGACATGACTCCACGTGTTCATAATTAACAGAGATTAATTCTATCTTCCAGTGATTGAACGGAGGATTTAAACCACCCACTTGAGTTGCTAAGTATTCAAAATAATGGTCTACTACTAATCATTTCATTTTAAACTAGTCGAACTGATTGAAGAGGGGACGTACAGAAACGATGTCAGCGATGCAGCGGTTCAAGTTGCCCTTGTCGTCCTTGATGGTGATTGGACGATCCTCTTTAATTCTTTCCATGGCGAGCGGGCAGTCGAGCTACAAGAGGTGGGCGGGATTTAGAAAATTAAATCAGTACATCATTAGCATTTATTACAAAAATAAATAAAAGTGGGTAACCACGGAAACTTGTCTGGCTGCTACTAACTCCGAAAAATTAAAAATGGAAGGAATCTTGTTTAAAATAAATAACAAAATTGACAGGATATTTATCTTTATTTTTTATTTTTTGACTAAAGCGAATGAAGATTCATTCACCCTCCCACTTCAACTCAATTGAATGAAATGGACATCTACTAGTCATAAACTCAGAGTTAAAATTAACTTTAAGAGGCAGATTTTGAACAAAGCCATACACTTTCAATTCCCTGGTAGAAAATATTTTTTTTCTCCAGAAAACTCACTCTGTACTTGCGGCAGAAGTCATCAATGGAGCCCACGTCGGAACCCTGAACCTGCCTGAACGCCGCCTTGTACTGCTCCAGCAATCTGTAACACGAGGCCGTGTACCTAAAAACGACAAAAAAATCTGATAAATCTCCATTTGCTCCCCCAGATGTTCAAGCACAACTCACTCATTGGGGGTGACGCAGTCCTTAATATAGGCTTTCTCCAGGGCCTGAAGGGTCTTGACCACAGCAAACAACTCTGCCATGTTGTCGTACCTTTATCAAGAAAGCGTTAAGAACACTTCAACCCGGCAAGAAGCTTGGCATGACTTACTTTTCTCGTTCTCTGGCGTTTTTGTACAATTTCACCTCCTGCGCCGATTAGAAAAATACTTATAAAGAAGCAGTAATGTGCCAAACTGAATTTTCTTGACTTTTTCTTACCTCATATAACTCGGGCTTGTTGGCTGGAGCTCCTAAAAGAAGACCAAACATATGCTGACAGGATTTTCATGACAAAAAGGACATTTGCTATTAGTCCAGAGCAATTTACCTCCTCCCATGCTCCCTGAAACCGGTATTCCATGGAACATGCTTATTATATTTCCTCAATCTAAAAAAAAAGAGACAACATTTGTTTTGTTTCACTATTCAATATTGTTTACCCAGTGCTATTAATTATTAACAACGCGGAAATATTATTCCACTACTCACGACAAAAGCACTGATGACCAAAATACTATTTTTGAAAGTTACAACGTAACAATAAATGGGGGAAATACGCCAGCTAAAGAATGTCGACAAACTCGTAACATATCACTCGTGTTTTGATACACTTAACCAGCTAGCTCCAAGTTAGCTTTCAATGCTAATTGGTAACTACGGCCTTTAAAACCGCAGTGACTCATTGCATATATGTATCTAACAATATAGATTTGGAATGGTTGAATGTTTTATTAAAAGTTAATAAATTGCCTGGCGTATGTTTTATTCGCCTATATATGAAATTTAACACCGAAACTAAACGCAGCCTTACCCTTTCCGTGGAGCAGCTGACGTAGATGTAAACACACCCTCCTGTCAGGACCAGCATATGTGCGGTCAGCGCGCCTGATTAAAAAAATATATTTTCTATAAAACAATTCTGAACAGAATCACAAATAATTATGACTTAGATAAATAAATAAAAAATACAAAAATACTAATCATTTTATAATCAAGCCGTTTAGTGTACATAAACAGTACATTTTTGACAGTCAAACGTTATAGGCAGCCGTCGTTGAGGCGCCAAACTCAAACAAGGGCGACAAAAAGTGACGCGAACTAGAAGGTAACTATACTCTCTATATTGACTAGGATTTATACCAAAAAATAGCAATAAACTTAAACTGTTGTTTTAACGAGTCAGTTAAAATGTTGCGTTCAAGTGTGGGTATGATCTAATGTTTGTTATTAAGCGAGACCTGTTCCCGTTAATAGTAGTGTCGTTCATTCATTATTTTTTTTCACAGGAAAATACATTTTAACACATTTTTTTCTTTAAAATTCTACAATGAAGACAGCTAAAGCTGTCCATCCGAAACCTGTACCCGAAGAATGTGGTGTGTGGTTGGACACCGTGCTGCTCAAAGAAAAAGCTAAGCAGGTTATTGGGAGTAAACAAGTTTTTGAGTGTCATTTCAATTAAACTAAAACAAATCTTGTTACAGAAAAAAACAGTCCGTCCCATCTCCAAGATGCTCAACCCTCTGGCCAAAAGTGGCAGGTACAGTTTAGCGGCGATGGTCCACTTCACGCAGACCAAGATGGAGATGCCGAGGACCAAGCAGAGCTCCATAAATAGCTATTTTTCACCTCTAATTAAACCGGTCGCAACATCAAATGTAAAACATGGAAGCGACTACAGTGATGTTCAGGAACAGAATGCCGAGCACGAAATCCAAAAAGACGAAAGAGAACAAATATACCAAGTTGGAGAAGAGCAACAAGAGATGGAACCCAACATCTGGAGCAGAGTCCAGGAAGATCAATTAGATGAAACGGGAAAAAACATCCACTTTAGATTCCTAGAAGATCAAGCCGATGAGATGAACTTAAGCCAAAGATCCTCTGCTCTCATGACCCAAACGTTAACAGACTTTAATCTCAGCGAAGAGACCTTTGCGAACCACGTGTTCGGCAAGACCTCCTCTCAGAAACCTCAACTCGTTGACCCTCGTGACGACGATCTGAAAGAAAATGTCGTCTTCAACTGGTCTTCTCCTCTGAAAAAACGAGCCAGGCACGACGACGAGAGCCTGGCTCAAATGTTCACGCAGGACTCCGACGGTTTTCATGTGATCGCGCATCGAAATCGTAGGAGTCCCTTCAAAAAACATGGCGACTTGGCTGCGATGGAACCCTCAAAAACTTTATTTGAAGTGCAGGAAGCGCTTTTCACACGAGACTCTGAAGGGAATATGGTGATAAAACATTGACACAAGGGATACAGATTGTTTTTATTTGTAAAAAGACCGTTTTTTTTGCTTTCTTGTACATTAAAGGTTATCATTTGCAACACGGCAAACTTGTGTTTTTTACACTAACTTTTTTGAATAAGTGCAATAGAGCAGAAAACTGACCTTGGAACCTGTTGTTCTTCACTGAGATAAAGAAACTAGCAAAAGGTAGAATATTTTGTGCTACGCCGCCATCTCGCTGGATTCCGTCACTAGTTTTGAGCCGTCCCAGACGGTCTTGAACTGCTCGGGAAGCGGGAACTCTCTCTGAAAAAGGAAGCAAAAATGTCTGACTCACGACCTAGCTTGTTTTGCGAGTGCACGGGGGTCTGCTCACGTAGTCGTCGTCTCCTTGCGGCACCATGACATTCATCTCGGAGCTTTTGGCGCTGACGATGTGGCAGCTTAGTGACTGCGCGCTGAGGTACAGCTGGCATCCGTCCGTCTTGTTGATGGAGATGGTGGGGACGCAGCCTAACACCTGACGCAAAACACGAGACACGCAGGTTTCGAATATAAGACAATACTGGAAATAAATACATTGAATTATTTTTTTACATGAAACCCTAGCCCAGGCTGACCTGCAGTTGGACGGCCTTGCAGTTGATGATCTCCACAATTCCGACCACGTTGTCGAACACCAGCGCTAGCTTCTTGCAGTTATCTGTACCCGTTATGGTGTCAGTGATTTGTGAGGGGGTCGCACTTTAGCGGGTTGACGTTACCTACGACGATGGAGTTCAACTTCCCTTTGACGTGCAGCGTGACGTCGTTGCAGGCGAAAACGTAGACAACCTGTTTAAGTTCTGTCTCCTCGATCAGAAGGTCGTGTTTGTGCTCAAAGTTCTCCTGCGAGGACAAAAAATGTTTCTTAATTCATTTCATAGTAGATTTTGCATTACATTATATTTCATATTTTGAGATGATATATTGATTATATAATTTATTATATCTGCTTCAATTGAGGACTAGAGAAATAAAAGAACATTTTTTCTTGGAATTTTTTGCTTATTCCATGATCTTGAAAATGTGTTTTTGGAATATTTTAAAAGGACTCATTTTGTGTTCACCGTTCAGTAACCAAGAACAACAACCGTGTTTAGCAATTCCACCTACCACGCTCCATTTTTTCCCATCCAGCTGCAGCAAGGGGGGTCTCTTTTGCGGGGCCACCGGTGGGGCCGCCTTCTTGGCCTTCCCGCTCTTCGGTGCCTCCTGGGATCGCAGGTCCGGATTTTTGTGGGTCTTCTGGTGGTCCGTTACATGCTTCAAACCTACCAGGAGATTTTATAAGTCGATCAAAGTGTTTCATGTGACTTTAGGGACCACCAGCGAGAGCCCACCTTTGGTAATATCCAACCCTTGGTTGAGCTGGGCGAATAGTGCGGAGTGCGGGGTGGATCCGTGGTCCTCGGGGTCCCCGGGTGGGGGTCTGGGAGGAGGAGGAGGTGGGGGTCTGGGTGGAGGAGGTGGGGGTTGGAGGGCATTGGGGGTTTCAAAAAGCAAGACGGGAGCAAGAGGACCCTGCAACAGGAAGATTTTGGTTTTCAATATAAACCTCTCCACAAGGGGCAGTATTCACGCTCGCACTCATACCGCGGTGTCATTTAGAATGTTCAACCACCTAGCCTAGCATGCATGTTTTTGGGATGTGGGAGGAAACCAGAGTACCCGGAGAAAACCCACGTCAGCCCGGAGAGAACACCTAAACTCCACACAGTAGGGAGCCACCTGGGATGGAACCCTCCATCCCAGAAATATGAGGCCAAGGCGGTAACGAATATATATTATAATCACAAATAATAATATATTTATCAGTGATTGACATTTATATGAATGATGATTCACGACTAACTTTGTCCCACGATAATAATAATTGTAAAAACTCCTAAAAATGGAAATGTAGTCCTTTTCTTCGCATAAACTCAGACTGATTCCCAGTGTGAACACAAACAAAAAATGATTTCATTTTGGATTAGGTCCAAAAACATGTGTAAACCGAATCTCCGGTTCGAGAACAACAGCTGGTTTCAGGGTACAAAGGCTTCGTTTGTGAAACCGAAACGACAGCTGTCGACTTGTAAACGACATCCTTTCATACGGACTTCCACATAACAACCGGAACGCGCTCAAACGCACCGTTTTCGGTGATCCAATTTCACCACACTCGTCTCCTGTTAGTTCTACTTGAGTTTTTAAATGACTCGTGAATCTGAGTTTGTATGCAAAGGGATGTGCCAATAGATCACTTGCTAATGCAAACGCCGCTATGGCTTACTGCGGACATGCCAAATTGATAAGAGCCTAGCTAAGGAAATGGACCAAAATGTTATTGTCCTATGATCTACCAATAGTATCTCGGCGATCCACCAGTAGATGGCGAGCTACGTAATGGCGCAGACTGACCTGTTTGTTCCAGTACAGTCCGGTGGTGTGGTGGCGCTTGATGAAGGCCTGCATCTCGGTCCAGATGGAAAGGTACGAGCGCACCCAGTCCACGTGACGTTTGTCGCTAGCAAAGTGGGGAAAAAAAAGAACTGATTGGCTGCCAATGATGGTGGTAAACGTCCAATCCATTTGAATGGTCATTTGCTGTCAACCCTCCCACTTGTGACAAATTCAGTTCAAATACTGACATTCTTTTCTTACTTCTTTGTAGTATCAGTATACATTTTAAAATAATAAATACTGTTTTTAGTTATGTAGAAAAAAATCATTTTTTCTTTACCATACAAAGCATCATTTTAACTGAAACATATATAAAGTGAAATAAAAGATGCATTTAAATAATAGATATCTGATTAAATTGCTTTTTAATATATTGTTTTTAATGAATTCAATTATATGACAAATGTAAAAAAAACTATTGAATTAAAATTGGACACATCAATAAAAAGGTATACACATTTTTACTGTTTGTAATTATAGCAGTGCTGAATTAATTTACATAATATTATAATCCTCTTTTGACATTATTTTATCATTGTATTTTTACGTTTTTGACCCCTATACTTTTTTTAATGATTCATATACTACTTTCTTCAAATATACATGATATAAAAAAATTCTTTACGTTTCCTTGTAGTCTTTGAGAACTCTATTGGTGTAGAAGGTTGCTGCGTCATTCATCTCCTTCACATAAGGACCGGGCTTCTGGTTCTTCGAAAAAAAAGAAAAAAAATACATATTTACGTGACATTACTGCCAATGAGAAGTATATGTAAAAATTGACTTTTTACCACGGCCACCCATCCCAAGGCGGGGATGCTCTCGCTAACGGCCGACAAGTGGTTGAAAAGCAGGCTTCCCCGGTTGCGTTCCCGGAAGTTTTGGATCTCCTGAATGTGCGCCGAGATGGGCTTCAGCAAGTCCTGGAGCTCCATCTGAAATCGGCGGAAAAACATTTCGTCTTACCTGCCTTAAATCCCACACGTGCCGAGGAGGTAAAAATGTATCGTGGCGTTATTAAAAGCTATTTTTGGGCGGGTGTGACATGAACGCTTTGCTAGCACCGAGCTGCAAACGGCCTCACGGTGACCTGCCATGAGATGATGTCACGCGGTGGGACGCAGACCTGACACTGTGGGAGGGAGGGAGCTGCCACTCCTCCTACTTCAAATAGATTGGACATCCATTACCGTCAATGGAAGCCACTGGGTAAATAGCCAATCAAGAATCGGTTGAGAAATAAGCAAGTTGGGGCTCATTTTTTTAATGTCAGTGCGAACGTTGACCCTTCCAAGATGGCCGCTTTGAGGCCATCTTGGTACGGTCAATGAAAGATCTTATCACGCGTCTGCCTTGTTTCCGAATGGATGTCCAATCCATTTGGAGTGGGAGAGTGGTGAACAGCAGCACATACATAATAATAATAAAAGGGGTGTGTGCATTTTTTTAATACCATTTTCATTTTTGATTTTCATCAGAAAAGGAAAGAAAAATACTGTCATCATTGATTGTATTTTTTTTTTTGTCAATAGCAGCCAATGAGATGCCCATGCACAAAAGTATTGGGACACTGATAGCTACTAATTTTATACTCTTTGCTGCCAAATAAGGTTTTTTTTTTTTAAACATGGCCTTTTACATGAAATTCACTCAAGCACACTTTTACAACATTGTGAAGGCGACGGCAGAGTGAACACACGCACAGACCCCCACATACACACTGACAACAAGCCTCGAATATAGAACATGCCCATAAAAAGACAGAACTGCAGCTACTCTGAAGGGAATGTGTGTGTCTGTGTGTGCGTGTGTGCGTGCGTCTGAAATAATAGTGTCTTTAAATAACAAAATGACAATCATGAAATCATTCATTCCTGTTATCGTGTGGCCTTGAGAAGCTTGCAAACAATAACCCAATCGTATAGACCACATTTCGTCAATGGGAGCCAATGACTTCATTCTGCGCCATCATACCTGTGCTGGTTCCTGGTGCTCAGCTACCATTTTGAGGAAGCTCCTCTCTGTCCGCAGGGCGTTGTCCACCATCTCCGCCTGGAAGAAAAAGAAAAAAAAATGGATTGATTGTAATTCTGGAAATGAGGGTGAAGTGCTGCGTGAAGTGGTGTCCTTAAAAGGAGGCTGGAATGGCTGAAGTGAGGCCCTCTGCTCTTAAACTAACCCCCTCCCCAGCCAGTGACAGGACACAAAGCGAGACGTTGGAGGACACGGCGCTGATAAAACGGCTGTAAAACATGCTAGGAGTTGAAGGAGGCTGAATTTGAATGAAAGAATGGATGCACGTTTAAAGTTCACAGGGACTCGTGTCTATGTAACTTCCCCAAAAGATCGCATTTTATAGCTGATTTTTGTAGAGAAAAATACATCTTAATTGAATTCTATATGCTTTGAAGTATCCCCATAACGACCGCAATCTATTTTGTGTGACGCCATCACGTTTGTGGCCCCCAAAATCGCCTAATAAGAACTTACTTACGTGTTTCTCCACGTCGCTGCCGATGCTCCTGCTGACCTTCACGTAGTCGGTCAGCGGACCGTTCAGGAGACGTTCGAAGGCGTCCACGCACCCGCTCCCAGCTGTCATGGCAAAAAAACACACCTTTCAATTCCAATCTATTGCAGTAAAGTTAAATACAACTGAACAGTCCTTTGCATTCCACTACAAGGGGAAGCCCATTCTCTATTCTCGGATCGCGTTACCTCCATTAATGCCATTGACGCCGTCGCCATTGGACAAATTTCCCGACGCTGTCAGCTGCTCCAGTCGCGTGACGGCTCGCTCCAGACGCTCCGTCAACGCCTCCATGACTGTCTTGGGGGGAATAAAAACAACATCGTAATTCAAGCGCAATGTTTCATACTTGTTCTGAATCTATTCAATCAACAAAAATGAAACGGTGTGCCCAAGTGACGCATTTTCCCCAAGCCCGTAACAACAGGGCAGACCCGCCGCTAGCTAACACGCTCCTGTTAATCCACCGGCCATTTTTCAGCGTGGACATTTGTTGGCGGGATGTTAAGAGTAAAACTGCGCCAACGCCAAAGTAACGCGAGGAACGTCTCAAAAGGCATCGCAAGACTTTGTATCGGCAACTCACAACAATAACAACAACTGTCCAGTCCACGAAGCCGGTTTCCGTAGCGACGGCTGGCCAGGAAGTGGACAGGTGCGTCACGCGCGACAGCTGAGCGACAACACGTGCGCTTCTGCTATTTGATCTTTGGCGAGGCTAAATTCAGCTCGCTACATTCATTGTTAGATTGGATCTAATACCAAAAAAGACGCTTGTGGACGTAATTTGACTGATGACCAACTGGTTGACAGAAGTTAAAAGCGGTGTTTTAATAGAAATAGTTTGGGGAGGAAATATAAAGGTATTACAAAGGTCAGTGGACACTTCAAATCAAAATATGAATAATGATATTCAATTAAAATTAAAATGATGGGACGGTTAAATAAAAGTCAAAACAAAATATGAAAAAAGGAATAGAGTAATGAAAAATAATCAAATGACAGAATAGAATAATTTTATATAATAATCCAAATTTAAAAAATAATATATGAAATTACATCGAAAAAAATTAAAATGGATGAGAACAACAAAAAAGATTACGTGAAACAATTTTAAAAACTATCATTTAAAAAAAGAAATCATTCAATATAATTGAATTTGGTTCAGAAAATGAATGAATGGGATAAGCAGCTGAGAAAAAAAGTGCTCTTTACAAAAAAAATATATATATATAACCTAAAACAAGTACAACACAGACAGCAATAATAATAAAAGACTATGAATACAACAAACTAGGTATTCAAAACTACATTAACCATTATATTAGCTTTCTAAGAACTAGCAAACCACGACAAAAAGAAACTTTTAAGGCCTCCAAAAAATAAATAAAAAACATGCCTGTCCAAAGTACACGCCCCCCCCCACACACACACACCAGCATCAACTTTTTTTTTTAAATGTACCGTACCTCCTCCTGGACTTGTCCTTGTTCTGGTCCCGGTTAAACTTTGAGGCTGCCTTCTCGCTCGCCTTCCTCCCGTCCGTCTGGGTTGTCCGAGTTCAGCCGAGCAGAAACTTTCAAGCGCGCACACGCAGTCTAAAAATAAACCACACAGGGGAGGAACACACAAGTCAATAGTAATCACATTTCACCGCCATTGACGGCTATGTTGGTCCTCGCCTGCAAACACATCATGACTTATTAATCAAGAACGGTCATTTTGGCTGACCTGAGAACGCCAGCGCCTTCAAAATGTCCCCCGCCGCTCCTCTTCAAAATGGCTGTGGCCGCGGCAAACCGAAAAATCCAGGCCATTTGCAGCATTTGAAATATAGAACATTTTATTCCAATTTTCGAGTAAATATTGTCATCATATTTCTGAACACTTTACATACTTTCATCCAGTGACAATGAAAATCTTGCTTCAAACTTTTTTTTTGTTTCCCTTGTAAGAAATAGTTCAAGTATAAAAATTCCCAACATTGTCGGATGAATATGAACCAAAAGATTTTAAAGAATCATAGAGCACAGCTACGACGACTTCCAACTTTACATTCTAGTGGATAAGCAGCATTTTTGCTATTGCTTTAGTTTTTTTGCATGCGCATAAATAAAGGTTTCTCCATTTAAAAAAAAACTCTTACTATTATTAAGCCAGAAAATAAAAGTACAGTGCATTTTATCTTAAATAGTAGCTACTAAATCAATATTTTTTGGGTTGAGTATGTTAATATATATCATAATAATAATTATATTAAAACTAAATCTAAATTACGACGGAGTATTATGGCCACAGAAAAATATGTAAAATAAGTAGAATGTCACTGGATTTAAATCACACGTCGTAACATTATAACTCTTAATATTATAAGATTAGTCGTAATATTATCAAAAAGAATTCAGAATACGACTCCAAAAATTGTAGTATTTAAGTCATATGTCGTAAAATTGCATCAATATTCTTTGTGTGGCTCTGATACTTGTCGTACTAAATCAATAACTTATATATACCTTGAGATGAGTACACAGTAATATAATTATTAATACAGTACCGCCGCTACTACTCTAAAAAAACAAAACAAAAATAAATATATATATATTTTTAAATAGCAGACATTTTTTTGTTTGTTTGTTTTAAATAGCAGTGGAAAGAAAGGCACACTGAGGCAGGCAGTTGCCGGGTAGGTTTTTTGCTGACAGTGGAGGGGTCGGTGGGGCTAGTGGGTGGTCCTGTAAACTCAGTCCCCCCCATCCAAAAAAATAGGGGCCCCAAAACAGGGATTAAAAAGTGACAGCTCGACAAATGAGCAAGTAGTGATGCGTTCCTGTTCCAGAGTCATCTGTCTATGTGGGAGGGGCGTGAGGAGAGGGGTGGGGCCAAAGGAGTGACACTCCCCTACTGGCCTAACAGCTGTTTTTTTTTGCCATTGTTTGCACTTTTCTTTACTCATTTAGTGCCATTGACAATAATACACATCTATTTGATCTATTTGAACTGTGTTGGCACGCTTTAAATGATTGTTTTAGTACCATTGACGGAAATACACGTCTAATCCATTTGGACAAGGTTTTTTTTTTTACTTTAAATCGCACTGGCCAAAATATCCCCAAAACCTCTACCCACAAATGCCGTTTATTTTCTGAATTAAGCAATACATTTTTCCTCCCATATTTTTGTTACTTATGATTTTTTTTTTTAGATAACGAGTGGTGGCAAGGCACAAAGTTGGTTACCGGGTAGATTTTTTTTTTGGCTTCTACGTCAACTTTGGAAGGTGGCCTGGTAAACTCGTAAAATGCCCGCAAAAGTGGGAGGAGTGATACGTGATACATTCCTTTTACAAAGTGACCCATCGCTACGTTTTTTTTTTTGCTTCTTAGCTTTGCATAGATCAAGCGGGGGTCAGGGGTCACGTACGAGGACACCGCCCCAAAAAGTCCCGAGAGGAGGTCGTGCTTAAAACAGCGCCATTTTCTTTCCCTGATTGTACAAAAATAAAAAGAACCCTCAGTGTGTGTGACAATACAATCATAAATATACAAAAAAAGCCCTAAAATTTAAAAAGACAGCAATAGGACTGGAAGACTTGATGAACAGGGATTAGTTCCTGCGTTTCCTCTCTAGCGTAAGCTACTAAAAAAAAAAAGATCATCATATTTGTACGGCGACTTTTTTTCTGCTTTTTGGTTGAAACACAGCATCCAGAATGCACTTTCTGTTATTGCATACGGTCGGCTTGCAGCTGCTGAGGCTGGTATTGACCGAAGGCGGCGGCAGCGGCGGCAGAGCCCGGAGCGGCGGCGGCCAGAGGCTGCTGGACAGCGTAGCCGTAACCGGCGGCGGTTACGTATCCGGTGGCGGCGGGAGAGGCGGCGTAAGGATACTGCTCGTAAGCGGCGGCGCTGACGGCCGAGTACTGCGCGTAGGCCGCTCCCGTGTAGTCGATGTACGGGGAGGTGGCGGGCGCCGGGGCGGCGGCGGCGGCAGGTTGCACGTGGGGGATCACCACGCTGGGCTGCACGAAGGCTTGGGGGTACACGTAGTGCGCCGGGATGCTGCGAACAGAAACGGACGGTTAGTCCAACGTGGCCACGGATTGGACGTCTATCGCTGTCAATGGTCACTCATCATTTGAAAATAAAATGCATTTTTGTACAAAAACAATGACCTATCATGGACCCACACATAATGGAAAATTAGTTTTAAAAAGTTGAAATTGTTTGAAGTCTATTGCGGTCAATGATCGTGAATATATTTTTGTTTACCTTCTCTTTTAACAACAGTAAACAAATGATATTTCTTTGCACGCAGAAATAAAAGAAATTCTTAAGGACGAAAAAAAATTTAACCAATAGATACCATTTTTAAAAATATAATTCTTGTTTATTTTAATAGTAAATTACTGCATGTTGTTTTGAATGTCAAGTAATTGCTTAATGGCCTTGCCTGCCATCGACGTTAACAGATGAGGCCATCCCTCCCGCTCCCAATGGATTGGACGTCCACTAGTAATAAACTTATACCGATACAACACTCACAAGAACTGCAAATCTTTGGCCAATTTTAATCGGGTACCAAAAAGATTGGCCATCCGTCGTCGCCAATGTCACCGAAACGCGATTAGCCACGTCGGAGGTGGCCAGGAAGGGGTCGCGGGGGTTTTAGGGTCGGCTTACGGCGGCGGTGTCCGGGTCGGGACTCGGGCTATGAGCCCCGGCGCAGTATTGTGAAAATGTCAGCGCCACTTTGACAGCTGGACAGTTTTCAAAAAGAGACCACGGGGGATTTCGGCAGGGGTGGATGTTTTCATTAAATCGACAACTAGGAACAATGAGCACATTCTGCGCTCCGGGACGTAGCCTTATCCCGGCCCGGCCTGAATTTGGTACAGCACTTTTTGTGGTCCACGCCACAGCGCAACGTCGAGAATGAGTGACTCGGGGCTGATCCCTGGGGGAGGTCCACTCGTAGAAGAGGCGCTCGTGTGTTTTGGCCTGAAATTAGTGAATCCTCGGGAATGTCATGTGACACGGCGTCGCTAATTCAACTCAGCTAGACCACGTTACAGCAATTATAGGACATGTAAACGCGGCTTTGCTGACAAAATTCTCTGATAAGCTGAAGTGTCTTTAATGCAGGGATTTTTTTTTTTTGGGGGGGGGGGGTGCTGGAGCCTATCCTAGCCAACTATGCGCACCAGGCAGCAGGGGAGACCCTGATTTGCTGGCCAGCTAATTACATACCCCCAAAAACTCAAATACGTACATAATATCCTGTTTGTACATTCACTTAAACTATACAGAGGCGCCTAAAGGAGCTCACTGGCTGCCATTGACAGCAGTGGACGTCCAATCCATTTGGACAGGGTGGGGATGGAACAAGTGTTTTTTCACCCTCTCCCGGTCCAAACGGATTGGACGATGAGTTAAGTCTCCAGTGAAGCTTCGCACACTCACTCAAACACATAAACGTGCGCACGCACACACACACACTCACACACACACACACACACACACACACACACACAAATACACACGGAGCTTCGCGCGACTGCAGCGTCAGCATTGCGGGCTTTGTGCAACCACAATGGGCGCGCTTGTTTTCGTTAACACCAAGCGCACCATGTGACCTAAAAGCTCCATCCATCCATCGGAGAGAAGAAGAATAAGAGCCAAAGAAAGAGATTTGTTTGCAATTTTTGTGCACAGACAAACACAAAAACACACAATAACAGGTAAAAGAGAGTGTGTGGGTGTGTGTGTCTGTGTGTGTGTGTGTGTGGGGGGGGGGGTGATCTGATAGTAACAACATGAATAAAGAAATAATAAAAATGAAGTCAGCTGGGATAGGCTCCAGCACCCCCTGATCACGATTAGCAGTGTTGAAAGTGAATCAATATATAAAATAAAATAATAAATGTCGATTAAAAAAAACTATATATATCGTATTTTAAGAGTGATACAAATATACAATTGTTACTGTACAGTATTTACAGGTTTTGATTTAAGAGAATATTTCCTTGTTTGTTATCTAGTTTTAAAATATATATTAAATATTGAGGAAAAGGCGTTTCTCCTTTTTGTTTTTCTTCAAAATATTTCTTTAAATGTAAAAATGAATATTCACTGCATATTCTTTGTTTTTGTTTTCTTTTACAAAAAATAAATTGAATGGAATATTAGGTTTTTCTTTATTTAACCTATTTACACTTTCTTAAATGTATATACAAAATCAAAAATAGGATAACAAATGAGGTCAGATGGGACCAGACAAAGATATTATTATATTTCCTGTTTTTGCCCTTTTAACAAAATAACATAATAAACAAAAAGACATAAAAGTGAAATACGATCTGTTTATAACTAGAGGAAAAAAAAGTTATAATAAAGTAAAATGAAGAATAAACACCCCCAAAACTTACCCATAAGGCCTTTGGATGAACGCGGGGTGGATTTGGGGGACTCCAAAGGTAAAACCTGTTAATTAGAGTGTAAAACACTTTAGAAAACTCTCACTTTAAGGTGTTTCTTCAGAAAAGATTGACGTAAAGGAATATCATCGCTCAATGTAGGCTATTTAATACCAGGAGCACTGCTTTTTACTCTTAATAACGGAACATTCATTCACCTTTCTAACTCCTTATCCTCACTAGGGTCGCAGGGATGATGGCGCTTATCCCAGTTGATTATGGGCAGTGGGGAGGGCACACCCTGAATTGGTTGCCAGCCAATCACAGGGCACAATCAGACAAACATTCGTACTCACACCCATACCTAAGGACAATTTCATTTTACATTTTAAGGAAAAACAAAACTTCATTACCTCTACATTCTCATTTCATTTGAGAAACAAAAAATAGAATTTGAGTGACCTGACTTACTTTTTCAGGGCACACAAAACTGTGAATTTCACACAGGTCTGTTAGAATAACAATAGGATTCGCACCTGGCTGCATGACTCGAGGCTTGGCCCCCAGGTAGGCCAGGTTAACGTTGGCCTTCCTGCCGTCGATGATCGGGTTGGGGTCCTTGCAGGCCCGGTCGGCGGCCGAGCGGTCCGCCATAGTCACCTGGGGGGGATGGCAACAAACATGTCCGCCATGTGAGGTTGTTGTTTACGAGTTGCCAAGCTTCGCTAGCTGTAAAGGTTGTTGGGGGAGACAGTGCGGCACATAGACAAGGGGGTAATTTGCCGCTTTTTTGGAGGTAGCGGAGCTGAATTGGAGGATTCATGGCGAGGGAAGGGGCCAGAAATTCCCAGGAACGCCTACTGAACATAAGAGAAAAGAACTCAACTAGCTATGGGATTGATGGAAGTTGCGCTAACATTTTTTTAATGGACAAATAGGAAAATGGTCTAATTTGTTAATCATTTCAATGATTAAGTCATTTAGTGGCATCGACAATGTAGACGTCCAATCCATTTTTTGACAAGTGAATTAGGGCTGGAATGATTCATCTATTAGCAAATTATTGGCAAATTTCGATGGTCAATACGTGTTTTGGAGATATTCTTGGACTCGAAATTGTCCAAGTCCAAAAAATAATCAGTTGGAAAATAATTGGAAAATACAAAGGAAAACTAATGCACTATATTTTTCAGTTTGTATTTTTGTAAATTTGCTTCATTAAAGTACATAAAAAATGAAAAAACATTTAAACAAAATGTTTTAAAAATGGATGAAGTTGGAAAAAAAGACTTAAAAATGAAATAAAAAAAATGATTCAAGTACTGTTACTGGGTTCAAATAAAAATCCTCATTTGGGCATTCATGGGTAAAAAAAAAGGGGGAGAAACGCTGTAAATATTTTCTGATTTTGACCACTGAAATTTGACAAAAACTATGCACAAAACAACGATTCCTTTTTTCCCCCTAGGCCACACCGAATGAGACGGCGGATCTAATTCGGCCCAAGTTCTGCCAATTTGACACCCCTGACCGTAAAAAGCCACTTATACTCACAAATCCGTATCCCCGCGACTTTCCGGTCTGCCTGTCAGTGATGACCACCGCCTCCTCAATCTCCCCGAACACCTCAAAGTACTTCCTGAGACTGGAGTCGGTGGTGTGGTAGGGCAGCCCCCCGACAAAGATCTTGGTGTAGGTGGTGTCCTTTTGCGTCGTGTGCATTGTTGATTAAGAAATAAAAAAAAGATGATAAATGACAAAAACAATGTCTTTAGAAGTTAGTGCAAAGTGTCTTCAGTGTTTGGTGGATTAGGAGGAGAAGGCCTGGAGGTAGATGGACGTGGTCGTGGTCAGGGGGCTTCTGCATCAGCATGAGGGCTCTTCTTGCTCTTCCACCTCTTCTGCTGGTCCAGAGTGAATGTTCACATAAGCCGAGACTATTCCTAAAAAAAAAACAAAAAAAAGTTCAGCCCATAACTCCACCTCTGGGTCGGCCCACAAACAAGCTGAGCAAGCGGGTACTGTTGCTTTAAGACGAGGAGAGGTGGGGGACGATACACGTCACGTGATATTTTCTACAACAATGTGCTGTTGTGTGGTTGAGAAAAATTAATTGTGCGTTTATTTTTCATTAGGTCCTGATAAAATGTTGATGGGTTAGTATGGGGAAACGGCGCCATCTGGTGGCTGACTTAAGGAAATACATAAGTAAACGTAAAATGATGGTAAATGGGTTGATTTTGTGTGACATCACAATGCAATCCATGAACTTTTAAGTAAATGGGAAAATTAGAAAATAATTGCTATATAAAGGAAAGCAATTAGAATATAAATACATAAACAAAACGTACAGTGACATTCATTAAAATATAAGGAAAAGTTCAATTAGCTTTTTGGCCACCATTCCCAAATCTGTTTTGACAGGGAGGCCTGGCAGCAATCAGACAAAAATATAAATATAATCACGAAAAAAATTAATTCAAATAAAGCAAACCAAAGGAAAATTTGAAATGGACTAAAGTGAAGAAAAAAAAGAACAGAAACAAATGAAATAAACTTTTATTTGTGAAGTATGATGTGCCCTACATAGGAACACAAAAACACTCACTCACAAAGTCACTTTTAACAAGAGCAAAAAATATCTAGAGACAATTTTTAGAAGAAAAAATAAGATAAACAATTTACCAAATGATTTTAAAAATGTGAATAAATGAACTACCAGTATATATATGATATGTATGTCAAATAAATTAAATTGAAGAATGACTGGCATCCTCACCTAAAAAATCTCATCGAAGTTCTCTTTTGCCGGAAAGTCGGGGTCACTCTCCAGCCGCACTAAAGTCGAGAGGAGTTCGGCCTCCTTCAGCGGCCATTCCTCGGGGTCGCGTTCCTCATCGTCCGGAGCCCCCTTGGCGTCCGATTGGACGCCGGGTGGACGGACGCGAGCCGACTTGCTCCTCAAACGTGCCGTCAGCTCGTCTTCCCGCAACTTAAAGGAGAAAGGAAATTGTTTTGGAAAATGTCTGACAATCAATTGTAGCTTCAAATTCCTGACTTTTTTCTGTGAAGTTTTTGGGCAACTGGAACGTTTTGGCCAGAGGTCAAAAGGTCATGTGGCAGGTTGGAACTAACCTTGCGTCTCTCGTCAGCGAGCCTCATTTTCTCCTCCATCTCCTCTTTGTTGGGGAGACGTTTGACCTTGAGAGAGTCCAGGCGAGCCGGGGGCCGTCGTCTGATAGCGTTGCTTTCATCCAGCTAATACACACACACACACACACACACACACACACACATACAACAAAAAACTCTTTTGAAATTGTCCAAATATTTTTTGAGCCCTTATTGTTTAAAAAAAAAAGTTCAATTGATAATTGATTTAATCTTTTACTTTTCTAAACATTTCATTTACATTTTAAAATTAATTTAGTTTGTTTTATACTTTAACTTTTTACATTTTATTTTCAATGTAGTCAATTGAAAACAGAAAAATGAGGTTTGATTCCCGCCCCCAAATTTGTGGTGGTTTAGCGTGGTCAATGGCAGCCAATATGTACCCTCCAAAAAATGAAGACCCACCATGATGGTGTAAGCCTGCCCGTTGGAGGTCTGGCGGCCTGGGCTAAATGGGATAATACCCTCCTTCTGAAGATCTTCCAGAATATCGCTGGAGGTTGGACGTTCTTGCACGGGGACCTCCCAACCGAATAAATCTGGGGGCTTTATGAGCGCCTTTCCGGGTAGCACTTGGCCGTTCTCCACCGTCGTCACGACCACGCCGCTGTCCTCGGTCAGCTTGGACACTGCGGAATCGCCACGGTTGCATTTGGTTCCTGTGTCACTCTGAAAAAAAAGAGTCAAACTATGAATGAAATATATTATTTAAATGAAATTGTCTTTCATTAGAAGTCAGACGGTAAAATGAACTAGGTGGTCACCTTTAGCCACTCAGAGGACATGATAAAAGTTTAGTAAACAAGTTTAATACAGATTAAAATATTTTTTGCGAATTAACAATTCAGTAAACTTAACGTATCACTGTCGTTTAACAACACCGCCCCCCACCACCAAAAATAAGAATAATAAATAAATAAAATGAAAAAAGTTACGTACTTCCAAATTTTGCCTACCTCGTCAACTGGTCGTAATGGTTGGACCACGGGGGTCGCGGAGCTGCCACATCCCATAATAACCGCTTCAAAGGTCCATTAAAGTACCAAAAGTTCTGTTTTGTGATAATTTTAAAAGTTTCGCCCCTCTTTTTTGCCTCTGCGAACGGAAAAAATGTACCCGTTCACGCTTACATTCCTTCACGCAGACCCCACGCCGAGCTTGTAGTTTAGAGTTGCTAAGGTCGGTTGCTACAATAAATCTGACCCGGTTGAATGAAAGCCACCCCGGGGGGAGGACACGGACTACGGGAGTCATGACGGCCGGCTACCGTTACAAAACAACAAGCTGTAATCGTATCCTACCGTGAAAATAGCCAAAAGTTAACCGTGTGTATGTTTGTGATTGAACTCTTGAACCCGGAAGTAAGAGCAAAAACCGCCCAAACTATGCCAGAAGCAGGTGTTGTTAACGAATGAATGACGTGATTCAAAACATAACTTGTTGAGGAATTCATACAAACAAACTCGTTATTTATACAATCGCAATACTTACATCAATTATCCGAAGTATTTACCCCGTGGTATTACAAATTGATATTTTGTGGTTTAACAATGAAGTGGTACAGTAGATAGCACTGGATGGATTGTAATAATAAAGACGCCATATTGGTACGGTACAGAAGCATTTAACAGCAAAATAAATATTCCCTTGCTAAAAGGTGATTTTAGTAATATAGGCAGTTTTTGTTTGATTTTGAAAAAGGATATTGTAACTATATTTTTGACAAGCATTTTATATGCTAGTGAGTTCCAACCAAAAGGAACATCCAATTAAGTTTTTAGAAGTATCAATCATAATTAAAAACAGATGACACCCTACCTTTTATAGTTTTATTGATGGTAACGAACCATGGATTTAAATTTTCATGACTCATCCGGTAATAATGATACATCATGGCTTTAAAATTAAAATGGACTTTTTCCTCATCATCCAAAGTCCCCCTTGTCCATTTAAACACAAAATAGAAAAATATATACTTAATACTTTGTACAATACTGGTTTTGGTCCAAACAAAAGTGGATCAGAAAAGCCAATAGGCCTTTAGTCATTAAAGGCTCTCTAATTTGCATTGAAGCTTCTTTTTAAATGGAGTCGGGAAACTTTGAATGTAGAGATTAACACGATAAATTCTAAAGACAAAAAAAAAAAAATATTGCCGAATGACAAGTCGGAAACACGAACAAAGAAAATTAAACTTCACAGATTTAAAAAAAAAAAAAATCACTATTTACAGGTTTTTAGAATATTCAAGGCCAATTAAGAGAGGTAAAGGGAGAGTGTGAGGAGCGAAAAAGGGCCAAAAACATGTAACATGTAAAGTATGCATTTACAAAGTCCTAAGGATTTCAGCGGCGTCCTCCGCAGTGCATGGTAATCATGTCTACCCCTCTGTTCGTTCGTCTCCACCTCCATTTTGTTAAGAAACATTCATTTGCTCGCTAATAATCACTTACACACACGCACACACGCGCACACACACACGCATGTCCAGTCTGTACATTAGCTGACAAAAAAATAAAATAAAATTAATCAACAACAAGCACGCTTGCTTCTGTACATACAGCGCGCTGCGCTACAGCTAGCTGGCGCTCCTTACGTCACAGCTCTTAGAATGTCCGGAAATAGACGGGATTCTGCAGTGAGCAGTTTTTTTGTTGTTGTTTTATTACAAAAAAAGAAGTCTTGGGTCAAGAAGAAAATTTTCAGAGATATGTCCACTGGCATCTTGGATTGTTAAGTGTTGCTGTTCAGTCGAAGCCTCCCCTAGAACCCCCCAAAAACTTCCAAGTTCCAACTTCCAGTCCAAGCGGTCTATTTCCGACGTCGCACAGCCATTTTGATCTTGCGTCCAGGGATCGTCGGCTGCCCGGCGGGTGACGATGTGAGGGATTTGGACGATCTGGAAGACAAGCAGTGACTTAAATCATTGGCTACCACAGACTTGAAATTTGGGGGCTGGGAATGAACATTTTAGTTGAAATGAACATTTCAGAAGGTGGCACTTATTCACAATTTATTAGCTGCGATTGATGGGGTTACATGTCCAACTCATTTTGACTGGGAGGAAAGCCCATGAATGATTGATTATTCACCCTTTCCAGTCCAAGTGTATTGGCTCTAGCGCCATCGACGGCAAATAATGAGTTGAGTTAAAAGGGGAACTGGCCACGTACCCAATGTTGAAAGCGAGAGGTTGAGAAAAATTGAATCCGCCGCCAGTGGGAGCAGCTGGCGCCTGGGACGCCGCTGCCCCCGCTCCAAAATTGAACACTGGCGTACTGTTGCTCGACCCGAACCCGCTCGCTCCTCCGAACTGAAAACCTCCACCTAAACAAAACAAAAAAGTATTTCAAGTGTTCTTAACATTTACGACTGACAGCGGCGACTCGTACACACCTGGCGTCGAGTTAGCGGCGGCGCCAAACGCCGGCGAGGAGTTGGCCTGCTGTCCGAAGGCGGGCGCGGCGGCGGGCTTGGCGCCAAACGCCGGCGTCTGCGACGTAGCGGATGGGAACGGCGAGCCAAAAGAGGAGCCAAACGCTGGCGTTTGGTTGGCGCCAAAGTCGTTGGTGCTTGGTGAGCTGACTAAGAAGGGATTGGGAGCTGTGGACAAACGGGAAGTGATGTCAGAGGATAGGTTGACTAACTTCCAAATTTTGTACACCAATTTCGCTTCTTGTGCCTCGCTTTGCTTGTTATCAAAATAATTTCCATTTATGAAACGTTTATTTACCTGCAGAGGGCGTGACCGAAGGCGCGGCCGCCCCAAAATTGACGGCAGGTGTGGCAACGGGTGCGGCGGTGGCGGGCGCACCAAAGATAAAGGGTTGCGCAGTCTGAGCCGTGTTAATGGACGGCGCCGATGCCGCGTCCTGACTTTGCCCGAAGACGAAGGCCTTGGCTGGGGGTGCGTCGCTGGTGCCCGGGGCAGAGGCGGCGGCTTGGCCGAACAGGAAAGTGTTGGGAACCGGAACGGGAGCGGGCGCGGGCACTTGGCTGACATTGCTAAAGAGACTGGTGGTCTGAGTGGACGAGGTCCCGCTGGTTGTGGTGGTGTTGCTTCCCATGAAGAAAAACGGAGAAGCTTCAGAAGCTGTTGGGCCAGAGAAGATGATGTTCATTTGGAAAAGTTGTGTCTGTTTGTCATGCTGTGAAAAAATAAGACTATTGGCCGGCATTGGTGGGAACAGATAAACGGACTTAAACTGGTTCTACTTTGGCTACACACTCATTTTAGTATCAAACTAAACTATAAACTAATTAAACATCGACAGGCTTTCTACTGTTCAATCAACTTTATATTACTTCAAAATTAACATTGGCTGACATTGACAATGACAGGTGTCCGATCCATTTAGACTGGGAGTCTCAGTGTTCAAATGGATTGGACGTCTATCGCTGTCAATGGCAACAAATGTGTTCCTTACCTGGAGCCGTTTGTCCAAAAACAAAAGTGGAATTTGGGGGTTTTGAATTTGAAGCGTCGTCTTTTTCGGTTGTTTTCCCAAACAGAAAAGTAGCCGTTGGGGGCGGCGGCTGCTCTGCGGGAGCGCTGGGCTTGCCGAACGAAAACCCCCCAGGAGCGGCGGTTGCGGGGTCGGCGGCATCCTTAATGCCGCCACCAAAAATGAAGGAGGCCGGGGCCGAGGTGGCGGGAGCTTCCTTCTTCTCATTCTCTGCTTTCCCAAATGCAAACGTTGGGGTGGCTGACTTTTTCTCCATTGGAAAAGTTCCAAATGTAGGGGTGGCGGTCACCGGGTTGGGAGCCCCAAACACGGGGCCGGCGGTCGTCACCGCGTCCCTCGACACGTTGTTGTCGCTGGTCTTCTCTTCAGAGGAAACGGGCGTGGCTACGGAGGACGTCAAGGTCGGGGCGGTTGACATGTTTTCTTCAGGTTTGGAAATCCCAAAGCTGAAGGGCATTTTGGAGGAAGAGCTCTCCGTACTCGTGGATGTCGTCCCGAATGAAATTCCTCCGCTAGCTCCAAACTTGAATCCGACTCCGCCGGCAGGTTGCTCCGCCTTCTTTTCCTCGCTGGGGGAAACTCCGAATTTAAAGCCTTCTGACGGAGTGCTGAACTTGAACCCGAGTGAAGGATTAGCGTCTTTGGAAGGGGATTCCGACGGGGCGTTCCCGAACGGCATTCCGAACTTGAATCCTCCCGATGAAGCGGAGGACGACTCCGACGCGGACACTCCGAACTTGAAACCTCCAGGTGCCGACCCTGAAGTACCGTTGGTTGTGCCAAATGTGAAACCGCCAGAAGAAGAATCTGAAAATAAACAGGAAACAATAAGAAATTTTCCTCAGTCATTATCCCGACGCACTTTACTACCTTTAAGCTCCGCCTGCGCCCCTGGTTTGCCCGCCTGACAGGCGACGCACTTGAAGTCGGTGCCCTTGTTTTGCAGTAGACACACGTCACAGTCCCAGGAGTTTTCGGGCTTCTTGAACTTGTCCCCGAAACTGAACACAGGCATGCTGCTGGCAGCAGGGGGGCCTCCTGCTGACGATCCTGCTCGAAAAATATAATTTCATGTCCATATCATTTATAGGCTTAAAGCTCTCTCCTGTAACCAATGTGATTGTTTAAGAGTCTTCTCATTAAAAGCAATTATATTCACCTTCTACCTACTTTTCCTAGATGTTGGGTATATTTAGCAAATAACCCAGACAGCGGCCCGCCCATTGGTTTGCGTACCTGGTTTAGCGCTCGTGCAGGCCACGCACTTTGTGTCGGCGGCCTTGTTCTGTAGCATACACACGTCGCAGTCCCACGCCCCTTCTGCCTTTTTAAACTTGTCGAATCCGGCGAACGGCGTCGTAGCTGCGGCGGGGGCCGTCTTCACAGCGGAGAAAGCGGAGGGCGAACAAGAAGAGACTTTCAGCACCGTTCCGGGCCGAGCCGTCTCGCAGGCCTGGCACTTCACGGCCTCCTGTTTGTTGAAAACCATACACGTGTCGCATTCCCAAGTCGCCGTCGGTTTGGAAAAAAGCGAGCCCAGGGGGGTGCTGTTCGTGCTGCTCTTTGACTGCTGAGCGGAGGGGGCGCTCGTTTTATTGTCTGTGGTTGCGACGTAGGGTTTAGGGGCTTTACAACAGACGCACTTTGCGTCCGACGACTTGTTTGGGGCCAGGCAGGCGTCACAGCTACTCCCTGTGGGCGTTTTGAATATGTCAATGAAGTTTGTAGAGGAGGAAGTGGAAGAGGAGGTGCTGGTCGTGGAGGAAGACAGCGTAAAGGACTGTGTGGATGTCTCCGATGACTTTTTCATAGTTGTGGAAGCAAAACCTGAAAAAAGTTCTCATTAGTTATCATTAAATCAAATGATACCCACTCACCCCACAAACTTCCACCTGAACATAATTCAGGGACAGACTTCGCAGTTCAAATGTTGCCGTCTATGGTAGCCAGTGAGTTAGGAGTTAAACTCCCACTTCAGAAACTTTCCCTTCAACATTGCGAAAAACGACTGCATAAGTTTTGCCAAAATGTCATTATTTCTTACTGGGTGATTTAAGGAGGTCCAGGACGCTGCCTTGCTTCAGTGTCTTGGCTGGTTTGAAAGGTCCGTCAAAGTCTTCTGTGTTTGCGGTAGTTGTTAATTTTGCTTTTAGGGAAAAAAATAGAAAACAACCATCATTAAAATATGATCACAAATGGAGAACAAAACAACATGAGAATAAAGTTGTTTACCTGCTGTTGCTATGGGTGTGGCTAGCTTCCCATTTGACATGGAAGGGCCAGGTTTTGCTGCAGGAGCACTGAATGTAAAGCCAGCCTGAGGAGGGTGGGAAAAACATTAAATAAAATTTGGATTTAAAAAAAAAACTTAATCGGGTGAATTTAACATTGCTTACAGATGGGGAGAAGGTAGGTGGACTAGGAGGAGTCGCTTTAACAATGGGTGAAGAGAACGTGAAGGGGAGGCAAAGGGATGAAGCGGGGGTCTCCTAAGGGACAAGAAACAAAAACTGGATTTAACATTTGAACCTAAATGTTTAGCAAACAATAAAAAGGGACCTTATTTGTCAACGCTTCTTTGACGGGAGTGGCGGTGACGCGAGGAGACGTCGCGACGGGGGGCTGCAACGAGGAGAAGCTGAAGGTGGGCAAGGCCGATGAGCTAATGGGGAGTGAAATTGCGGGAAGGTTGGGCACCTCGGACACCTAATGTAAAAAGTAAAAAAAAAGATACCTGAATAGAATATTTGATTGCAAAAATGCATCGACCAATATCCACACAGCCGGCCGCGTGTTGGCATTGGAATGTTCAGTCTTAATATGGTATTGGTGCAACCCTAGAAAATACCTCGTCGTCCTCAACGCGTTTTGTGGACGGTCGTGCTGCACTCATCCGCTCTCTCTTCATCTTGCCACCACCGGAACTGGCGGCGGGCGTGCTCGAGATGGGGTAGGTGGCCCTGCTTGACCCCATTGTGCTTTGTGAAGGGGCTATCAGGTTTCTATCAGGTAGTACAGGTGATTGTCTTGTTGGCTGTGGGCAATGAAGGTGGGGCTCAGTACTGGCGAGAAACTACCGGTAAGTCGGGTCACAAAAATAGCCAACCTTTTTTCTGGTGGTTCGCTCTAAAGTCCGGTTAGGTCCTGCCGGCGTCAAACTGGGCCTGAAAGAGACGGAGCGGTTCGCAGAGGCGGGAACGGAGGTGGGGACCACCAGCTTCTGTACAGGTGGGAGGTTGGAATCCAGCTATTGACAAAAAAATGCCGATTTGTGAGTCTTCCAACAACAACAAAATTGACAGAACCATTTATTGTAGAGTTTTTTTTTTACTGAATACATTGTGGCAATTTAAGGACAGAAGTTCACAGCTGTGGGTGTGTGTGTCAAGTGTGCAACAGCTGCCAGTTGTTGCAACAAAAGCAGCCAGGCTGACATAATGAACTCTATGTTCTCATTTAACTCCTGCTATATTTACAACTCATATCCATATAGAACCAAGTCAAAATTGCATCTAATTATTATTTACCCGTTTCCTTTTCAACTGGAAAGGCGACATGTCGAGATGACTGCCCTCCAATGACTGCAAAAGAAAACAATGGAAAAGTTACAACCAGTGCTGTAGAATATTGATAGAAAAATCTCATTCCAATAGAGGCCATTTTAGATCACAATATTAACATTTTAAAATGTATTTTTATATTTGATAACTGGCCTGCCACACATGTTAAAAGAAATCCAAAACGATCTAGTGCACTAAATACAAGCGGGACAATTTTTTTCAGCGATTTACTACAACAACAACAAAAAAAATGAGTAAATCACAGCTTCTTCAAATTAAGATTAACGGCTATTATGGGGAAAAAAAAGGCCATCACTCAAATTTACCATTGAGTACGGTGATGAAGATGGTGCTGGAATCCTCTTGGCATCCTGGGGGTACAAATAGCGATTTTGAGACATTTGGAGACTGAATATAGAACATGTGTTTACGTACTGCCAGAGGACTTGACATGCGCTCCAAAGACTGCAAGATGCGTCGGGCTGTCGCGCTGGTCACCCCGCAGGGTTGCGCGCTGGCCGGCTTGGCTTTAATCTGCCTTCTCACAGGGGCCTGGAAGAATAAAAATGATAATATTCATTAAAAATCCTCAATTTCCATGGGATCTGGTGGACTTTTCACAGGCTAACCTGATACGGCGTTCCGGGACGATTGCGGGCACTTCGCATTGCAGCCGCGCCACCGTATGTGGTCTTCCCGGGGTAGAAGGGGGAATCTCCGAGTTGGCTTGAATTCAAAATTGGGCTGTTCGGCGTTGACTACAGGGAGACATTGAAAGCTTTGAGTGTTATAAATCCCAGCGTGCCTTGCAGGGGTCATTAGAGAAAAGTGACATGTTTTACGGTCTTGTCCCAGAACTAGTTATATGACAATTTGGTATTTCTATGATGCATGCCTGGAAATGTCAATTCTCTATAAACTCCTCATAAGTGGATAGGGGGAAAAAAACTCACATTGGCAGAAGAGCCAAAGACGGACAGGTTGAAGGCGGGCCTTTTCAGACTGGACTGAGAGGGCTGCAGCACCGAGATGGTTCTATCCGTCTCCGGCGACCACAGCTGCGGAAGCGACGCCGTCTTGGCTGTAGGCACGTCTGCAGAGCACATTGGTATTAAGTATACGTACTGGCTTTTTACTACTACGGAGTAAACATTGTACCTTTATCGGAGGCGCGTGAGGAGAAGCCGCTGGTGGTGGAGATGTTGTCGTCCTCGTGCTGCGACAGGTTGTCTTTTATTTCCTTGACGAGGGAAAAGCCGGTAGAGAAGGGCCCGGGTGCCGAGGAAGTGGAGGGCTGTGAAAAAGGGCTACCGGCGCCGGACAACGCCGGCAACGAGGTCTCCAGGGGCGTAAAGTGAAGGTGGGAGTGGCTGAGCGGAGGCCGGGATAAAACGTAGTCCTGAAAGTTGAGGGATGCCCGACTGGTTGAGGGTTCTGCATTAGAGAAAATATGCATCGAATTGAATTGAGTATCAATTGAAATGATCAAATGCATTTAATTGCATTGAATATCAAAATTAATGAAAAGGAGAATACTATTTTGTTTTATGTTTTTTACGGAGTTGCAATTGTTTACTATTAACAAACTATAGTGACAATTCTCAGGTCCAAAACCCTTTTAAATTAATCAACTATCAAAATGGTTTTCGACGAATTTGATCATTAACTAGTTTGTGAGTAACTGCTGCGGCGCTACCTCTTGTTCAACACATTTTTAAGTATTTTTCTTTAAACTCTCAATGCATCCCAACCTGCGTTACTACTGGTACTAGGCTCAGGCGAGTGGCGTCCATCAAGGAAGGGCGGCGCCTCTTTGCCGCCGTTGGGAGGAAGAGCGTCAGGTGAGGGCGACTGGCAGTTCTCGTTCACGTCCGCCGCTTCTGCTCCGCCTCCTCCTCCTCCTGCTTCACCTTCTGGAGGCTCTCCGTTCTTGAAGTAGCTCTGCAGCCACGATGGAACGATGCTTTTGACTGTGTCGGTCACTCGACTGATCAGGCCTGACGACTGCTGATGGAAAGACAAGGGGAGGGGGAATCATTAACGCATTGACAGAACTGTCCAAAAAAATGAAAACCAACATCCAATTAAAGCCATAGTCATTGGCTGGCAAATGCCACCAAAACTTCTGCGCAACCATTGTATCGATAAGCAAAGCAGTATTTAGTGGAGTACGTCGCCATGGACGAGCACATATTTGCTCGAAGGTTAAAGTGCGTGTACGCTGACACATTCATTTCACAGGTAAGGCCCGAGTGACCTTTAAAACTTGCAAAAATTGTCACCTTTTAGACAAAGCTCAGCACTGTGTGATTTTTGTGGGGACTGTGCATTTTTACACAGCAGCACGGTATCTCAAAATTTGCTAAACAATAAAACTGGGCAGGACAGTGAAAAAAATGTTTTCTTCTTACAGGCTGGGTTAAAGGGGCCTTATTTAGTATTTGTCTTGTGACGCACATACAGTGATTGACAGGCTGACTTCTAGGTCTTGAGCAATTGCCTCTCTTGGAAAACAATACACTGCAGCTAGTAGGGAAATCAATGTCTGAGGTGCAAAATTTGATGTAGTTTAACGCCTTAGATGCTGTTTTGGGGATCACCTTGTGTACTGAAAGTAGCTGACTTTGCAATTTAAAAAGAGGAAGAAAGTGTAGGGAAATCAATGTCTGAGGTGCAAAATTTGATGTAGTTTAACGCCTTAGATGCTGTTTTGGGGATCACCTTGTGTACTGAAAGTAGCTGACTTTGCAATTTAAAAAGAGGAAGAAAGTGTGTATTGAGTTGGTCTGCTTATCTGCTCACACAGCAATTTGTTGTGTGAACGTTTACAGCTGCATGACTAATTCGTTCAGTGACACTAATGATGATAGACATCCAATCGTGTAGCGCTTCTCATTCTTCTGTTATGAATTTAAATTAGTATGTCATGAGTAGACTTCCAATCCATTTGTGCTAGGAGGACTGACATGCAAGGAACACACAATAATGAGGACCAATGATCTTGAACACTTTCATTCGTTGCCACCCCTCCCAGTTCAAATGGATTGGATGACTACTAAAGACCAATTCCTTTTAATTCCCAGCAAAGGGTGACATTTAGGTGAAATAAATATTTTAACACACTATCAACATTAATTCACAATTATAACTCAAAATCAACAACCAAACGAAAACAATTGTACACACATTTTCGTGTGTTAAAGTGTTTCCATCAGCAAGTCGGTGTTGACAGCATCACCGTTCAACAACAATACCGGATTTGATCTATTACATAAATCCGTATTAAACAAAAAGTATTCACATTCGAAAGATGACAGGACTAAACATCACAACATAAGGGGTTATGAATACAATGATTTAATCACAGTTTGAAGATTGCAAATGAAACCTCGACATATGGACATTTTAGTAATAAAAGCTGCAGATCTTTAAACTCATCCAGCCATGATTCCATGCAACCATGTGGGGCTCTTTAATAGTTTTCTGCGCAATTCAACCCGGCTAACGTTAGCCAGCGCCCCCCTCTCCCGCCCCCTCCACAAATTCCACTACAAACGTTTAACGACACAATTTTCAAATAATCTCTACTGGCGAATTTTAAGCACTAAATCACACATCTCTCTGCCAAAATCGCATTTATTCGCCACCACCATAACGAGACGAACATAACAATGCGCCTGCTCGCTAGTACGGCGGCGAATTTCCTCTAGCTTTTTTCCGCTAACTCGTTAACGACTTAAAACGACCAACTGACGCGGGTGTCCTTCCACTCCTTCGCGGCCGGGTGACTTCATCCACTCGGTGCAAGTCCACGCGTTGACACGGAGGCTGTCAAACGAGCAACTTGGCGCAGGTAAGCCAGAAACTAGCATGCTTGCAGGGTTAGCATCCGCTAGCGAGGCTAGCAAGCGCGTGGAGGCCACGAGTAGGCCCCAAAATGTCTCCCCTCCCTAACTTCAAACAAAAACAGTAGCAAGGGAGAGACAGCGGGCCTCGTAGTCGTCGTTGATCACTCCACGCGAGGACTTTAATCGGAGTTACCTGCTTGCTCTTGGCGTAAGGTTTGGAGGCGACGTGATATCTCCTGCTTCTGATTTTCCCTCCTCCCGTGGCCGCCATAGCTCTTGTGTCGGAGAGTGTGTCCTGTCGGTGTTTCGGCGCCGGATAGCTGTCACCCAGCACGGCGGCTAATGCCGCAGGGAATTCTGGTAAATGTAGTCAACCACGCTACAATACACAGTAGCTATTTCATAATATTCAAACTGATATCTGCACCACAAAAAAAACGTTTTGTTTCATTATATTTGATGTTTGACAAATTCCCTCTTTTATTTTTCTTTTAAAATCAATAAATAGTGTTTTTTTGGCAGACAAAGAGGGGCCATGGCGAGGTTACGGACTAAGCTCTTACTGGTTGCCATGGAAGCCGGAGCAGACTAGTTCCCTTTGTCATGAATTCTAATTAATCGGTCATAAGAATTTGTCATCAAATTAATGAAAAATAATAATAATAACAAAAGCATAAACCTCAGATAAACATCCTAATTTAACTACATTAATTAATTGTCATAGGTTAGATGATCTGCAATTATTTAATTAGACTAATTACTAAAAAAATCTTAAGGATGTCATTCAATTAAAAAGAGTATTTATATGAGTTTGGACTAAACAATAAATCAAAATAAGGGGGCATAACTTTACTTTAATAAACCTATAATCAATTAAATAGGCAATGTAAATAATTAGTCACCTTACATCCACGTTTTATCTTATATTTTATTTCTTTGGATGATTATAGTTCGTTAAAATGTTATTAAACAAGTTTTGATCTACCGAATGTTTACGTTGATATCGCGTAATGGCGGATTGGTACATCCGGTATTATGACGCATTTCCGTCTTTTTGTAGATCCCCATGTGAAATTTTTGACTTTGGAGCACTTATTTTATGTACGTTTTATAAACGCAACGTATTTTAAAATTTACTCTAAATGGTGAGTAAACATGAATCATTGTGCTGTTTTTATCTTGTTGTTGTTTGCCAACATTAGCGTGCTTAGAAAATGCGTTCGTTTACAGAAGCACGGTTAAGTAAAAGAAGCCAGCTACTGTATCTTGGATTAAAAATATTGTAACACCTTGGGTTGTTAAAATGCAAATTACGAAATGTTTGTGATGACTATAAAACTTAAATTTCTTCCATTTCTTTAGCAGAAGCAAATGGCATCTTGCCGTGTTCAGCTGTGTGTCAAACACATACTTCTTCCTCCCCTCAAGACAGTGGCGATGGCCACCTGCACTCAAATTCATCCCTGTTGTAGAGGCACCATGCTAAACATCCCTGCAACTCAAACCAAATACCCACAGAGACAACACATCCGCTTTTACAGTGATTTAATTGGAAAACATCAGGAAAATAAAGAAGCCACCAACCAGTTACAACACATAAAGAATGCAGTGCCGCTAAATGAAAGCCTAACGTCATTAGGTAGATATTCATCCACTCATAATTGTATTATGAAACATTTGATGAATGAGTTGACCATATGTTTTTTTTGTATTTCGG
Organism: Stigmatopora argus; assembly: GCF_051989625.1. NCBI lineage: Eukaryota > Metazoa > Chordata > Actinopteri > Syngnathiformes > Syngnathidae > Stigmatopora > Stigmatopora argus. The sequence continues at coordinate 3,218,193 of NC_135407.1, forward strand.
TCTAGAAGCCACCACTGAATTGTATGCCCTGGAGGAGATCAGTGATGAAGAAGCTGTCAATTTAACACCGATTCCACCCATTCCACCTGTCGCCGCCTCTCTCAGAGACTACGTCGACCACTCAGATACGCTGACAAAATTAGTGCAGCTCGGTAAATATTGACAAAATAGTGACTAATATTGTCAAGTAGCGTTTTTGACTCCGTCTTCCCGGCAGGGGTGAACTTGTGGAAGCTGGAGCAGAGGCCCAACGTTGGGTCGATGCTTCTACGACTCGACTTTGATGCCGACATCGCCCCAAGGTTGCTTTTCCTCAAAAGAATAGGCGTCGACGACTCTTGTCTGGGCGACATCATCACGCAAAACCCGTTCTTCCTCACGGAGGATTTGCAAAACCTTCACGCCAGGTGACAAAAGTTACCATCCAATTTAATATTTTTACAACAATCCAGGCTTGTATTTAGATTTGTTTTCCATATTCAAAGCCCCGAAATATTGTTATGTTTTCTCACTCTCTTCTCGTGTTTAAGAGTGAACTATCTCAAATCCAAGAAGTTCACAAATGAGAACGTTGCATCGATGGTGTCCAGAGCTCCTTATCTACTTAACTTCAGCGTAAAGAGGCTGGACAACCGACTGGGTTTTTACCAGAAGCAGCTGGGTCTCAATTCAGCGAATGTAAGGATTTTCGATGTTGAATTAATGTCTTTTTATGAAAGTACATGAGTACATTCTGGTATTTTATTTACTATTTAAAATTTCAAGGGACTCTAACATGATCTCAACCAAAGGGAACGGTTTTGCTAACTTGCTAAGTAACTCCATAACAACATTTATTCCTTTCCAGACTCGTGCCATTGCCTCACGTTTACCCAGATTGCTGTGTGGAAGTTTGGAGCCTGTTAAAGAAAATTTAAAGGTGATACAATGAGACAAATGCAAAAGAATAGTCGAAACATTTATTTCCACATTGTGCATATGTTTTATGTCTGTTCCAGGTGTGCGAAATTGAACTCGGCTTCAAAACCAATGAGATCCAGCACATCGTGTTGAGCGTCCCCAAAATTCTGACGACCAACAAGCACAAGTTGACGCAAATATTCGACTTCGTCCACAACACCATGAAGGTGCCACACCACCTGATTGCTAAATTCCCGCAGGTACTTTGAACCTCATTGGCAGTATTTTGATTTACACAAGTACTGATATCCCTAATTCTAATCTCAGGTCTTCAACACTAAATTCCTCCGAATGAAAGAGCGCCATCTGTTTCTGCAGTACTTGGGAAGGGCTCAGTATGACCCGGCGCAAGCTAACTACATTTCTCTGGATCGTTTGGTGGCGTCTCCAGACGAGACTTTTTGCGCTGACGTGGCGTTGGCTACAAATGAAGATTTTTTATTGTTCCAAAAGACACTTTAAAGCTCAACAAAGATGCAAAAGGATGAATAAAAAACAATAACATGAAAATAAACATCGTGCAGTTTTTGTTGTTTTACTATATGTGCAACAATGTACATTAAAAACACTTGGATTTTTTTGCATGTGTCCCAGTATTGTTAAAAAAAAATTGAAAAAAGTATGAAACTACTCAGACGTTTTGCGCATGCGCATAATATCCATTTTCTTTACCCACAACACACCACGGTTAGTGTGACTTCCCATCCATCATGGCGTCGAGGGCACCAGGTAAAAATAATGTCCCTCCCGTTTCACGGTTTTATCAGATTTATGGCATACTAACTCGATCGTCGTAAAATTGACCAGGTAGTCCTGTTTTGAACTAACACTCGGCTTGAATTCTGTGATTTTTATCGCTTTAACATGCTTTCGGACTTATTTGCCTCGCGTTTGTCCTCTAGTGTCTCCCTGCTAGCTGATGCTAAAGGCTAAAGTCTGCTAGCGTGTCTAAATCGCCGACTATCCACAAGTGCATATTGAACTGTTTTCTATTCATTTTATATATTATATACTATAGCATTTTTTTCAACCATTTACATCAAGCACCACTCAAAAATAGGAGTCTCTAAGTATTCTATCATTACAACATTAAAACAATTCAGTTTTACACAATAGTAATTAGACGGACCTAGCAATACTGATCTATTATCATGAATACCAACTTGAAAAATGACAACAAATATTTTTTGTCCCCCCTCAGTGGCTTCTGGCAGGCTTCTATCTGGTTTGCGCAAATGGTACTACGGCCTGAGCGGCTTCAACAAGATTGGTAAGTATGGGAAGGACATATTAAATTGGCATAGCAGCTAGAAATAACATTTCAAATCCCTTTTTGAAGGTTTGATGCGAGACGACACGATATATGAGGACAACGATGTGAAGGAGGCCCTGAACAGGCTCCCGGAGAACGTCTACAACGACCGTATGTTCCGCATCAAAAGAGCTCTGGATTTGAATATGAAGCAACAGGTCCTCCCGAAAGAGCAGTGGACAAAATATGAGGAGGTACAGGAAATGTTTCCCAAATCAATAATTTGGCTCCCACAATTTAAAAAAAAAATAGTATTTTCTAGTGGAATGGTGTAGCAAAAATCTTGACGTAAAAATTGTTGGCTTTTTAGGATGTCCAGTACCTGACGCCGTACCTGGATGAGGTGATCCGCGAGAGGAAAGAAAAAGAGGAATGGATGAAGAAATGAAAGAAGCTGGTTATTCATTGGTGTATTTAAAATGAAATTATAGTCATTAAAGTGTACATTTTAAAACATTTGATTTTGCCTACTTTTTCTGTGGGGGGAAAAAAAAAACTACAAAAACACGGTGCTAGACTTATTGTTCAGTTCTTGTGCGCTCGTCTCTCAGTGACTGCTGTGATGGTGTCTATAAAGTTCCCCATGACACTGTTAAAGGACTTCAACATGGACACGCCCAGCTCGTTGTTGATCTCGCAAATGTCCGGATCGTAGGCGCCCATGAGGGGGGTGCACACCTCCACGTTGGTTCGTCCTGCTCCCGCCAGGATCCCCAGGAGCTGCTCCCTCACCTCCCGAAAGAGCGCCCCGTCGTAGCGCACCAGGGCCGAGTCGTCCAGCGGATACGCGGCGTCTTCGGGGTAGCATTCTCGGGGAACCGGAAGCTCCACGTACCTCAACTGGGGGAACCCCGTCGCCAAGGCGCTCACGAGCACGCGCTGGCCCGCCGCGCTCAACGGGTTGCCCAGCAGCTTGAGCTCCACCAACGCACGACAGCGGTACAATGCCTGGGTCAGGGCGGAACCGTCCTCCAAGTCGCAGTCTTCGAGGACCAGGGTGGTCAACGAGGAGGAGCAACGGCCCAGGAGCTTGAGGAAGGGGCCAGCGAAGGTGTCCAGCACGGGGTGGCCGCTCAAATCGAGGCGTACCAGGTATTCGCTGTGCAGGCTGTTGGCCAGGTAGGTCATGTCCACGCCGCTTAGCTGACAGTTAGCAAGTTCTAAACTCTCAAGTGGGGTCTTTAAAGGACTGCAAAAACACAAGATTTATGGAATTGAATAACATTTCTCAATAAATTGATGACGTTCTCTGATCTAAGATCAGTTGTGTACATTTTTCTTATTTCTTTTGGGGGGTGACTGTATGGAACGGCTTTCCTCAACATATTCATTGCCAATGATAGTGAAAGATGTCCAATCCATTTTCACTGGAACATTCATTCGACTTATAATTGCACTCCAGTCATACCCAAGTCTTTCATGTCTTCCTTTTTGGATGTTGAATCGTTCGTTCATGCAGCCCTCTTAGTCAAAATGGATCATCGTCAAAGGCAGCCAATGTTATTCTAAACCACTGGATGCCTCAATTTACATTTTAAAATTATAGTACAGTGTATGGAGGAATACAAAAGTACTACATAAAAATATTCTCAGGAATCTTGACCATTTGTGGACAAATTTTCCATTTTTTCCCCATCTGTATTTTTTCCACTACTTTTTATTCCCCAAGATTTTTGCAAACTATTTTAAGGGGGGAAAAACACATTTTCTTTGGGAAAATAAAAAAAAATATGAATGTTGGTGATGCTTCTGATAGATGTCATATCCATTTTGACCTAAAAAAACGAATGAATATGTTCTCTTCCCAGTTCAAATGCTTTCAACGCTCATCACCGTCAATGGCAGCCACATCATACAACCTTCCAACTTCTACCTGAGCAGCTTCCTCAGATGTCCAGTCAGCGTGGAGAACCCCAGCGACAGCTCTTTGAGGCTGCGGAGCTTGACCATCAATTCCCCGATGACGGCCATTTGCTGTCGGGGATCCTCGCATCTCCTAACGTCTAGCGCCCCTGTAGGGAGCGTGAGGGATCGCAACCTGGGGAAGTCCATCTTGGAAAGCATCACCTCCAGGTGAGGAGCCTCCAGAGGAACATTGTGAACCACCTCCAGCTTGCTCATCTCTTCCGGCCGGGCCAGTCGCAGGACGTAGAATAACTGCTTGAGAGTGAGGGAATCTGCCCGAAACGTGACGAAACGCGGCTTTAACGGCGAATGGTGGGCCAGTATCAGCGCCTGCGCCACCGCCTCGTAGTTGCGGCCCGTGACCAAGCCGTTCAGACGCACGTCCAAAGCGGCGCCCAAGGCCCACGGGGGCACGTCGGCGTCCGCCTCCAAGGCGGCCGCCGTCTCGTAGCAAAGCCGGCTGAGCAGTTCGGTCCGAGCCCAGCGGCCCAAAGTGCTTCGGCAGGGGCACCACTGATGCTCCACGTCCTTTAAGGACGTCAAGTCCACCGCGTGAAGGGTTTTGGCGTAGTTGCTTGGCGGGGATAACAAATAATCCTTTCACAAATACAAAAGTGGAATAATAAAGTCATTAAAAATGTATTTTAGTTGGTAGGTTTTTCTACCTTAAGTTGAATTTAATGGATTTGGATTTTTAAATGGATTTTTTCCATGAGAAAGGTACATTTGTACTCAAATTAAAAATCGAAATATTCTTTGTATTAAAAAAAAAACATAAAAATGTTTAAAGGTTTTTTTTTGAGTCATAAACAGTTGACTCCCCACCAAATAATAGTTGATTATGAAAACAATGGCTCATGTAAAACAAGACCAAAACTCACCTTCAATCCTGCGAAAAGCGCAATGAGGCAAATCCTGCAGGTGCGTGAGGTGAGATCATCGGGGCAGTCGGGCGTCCCACCCAGAAGCCTCCCCAGGTGGAGGTCGGGCAGCGGCCACGTTCGCACCAACGCCCGCAGCATCTCCGGGCGCTCGTGTAGGTAGCAGGCCTTCAGCAGGTGCGGGTAAGCGTGAAAAGACACGCATGAAAGGTCCCGTTCGGCGCCGGGGCCTCGCTGCACGAAGGCCTCGCACGAGAGGAAGCGCAGCGACTTCATGTCGTCCTCCGGCTTGTTTTGCTTTGCGGCTAGCGGACAGCGGCGACCGGACGGGTTATTTATAGGAGCAGCTGTCTTTCGTCCTTTGCCGGTCATGAAGACCTTTTATTGCCCCTGCCAAAATGGCCTCATGTGGGCCATATTGGTAGGGGCAACATTCCATTTAAAGTTAATGCATTGATATTAAAATGAAGTCATAGCAAGGTTATTTCTCAACTGATTTTATTTTGTTTCCACTGTCAAATAAGCTGCTTGTTACTCACTGCTATTCAAAATGATAGACATCCAATCCATTGGAGGGAAGGACGGCAGCAAACGAACACTCATTGCCAACCTCCCACTTGACATGGATTGGACATCCACGTTCTCTTGCTTATTTGAGCTCAGGTTGCTGGGGCAGCAGATTCAGCGGGGAAGATCAGACTTCCCACTCCCCCAGGCACTTCATTCGGTACTCAGTCGTTTGGTCGCCGTTTTTTTGGTCGTCGGTCTTTTGGACGCCCGGAAGGTTATTGGTAATTACCCTTTAAATCGTTGCTCAAATTCCCTAAATACAAACTGCTAATTACTATTTAGACATACTTAATGCCCTAGTAATTATTAGGCTAAAGAAAAGCTCAAAATTTCCCATACTTTTATTGTTTTTTGTAGGATAATTTGTTAAGACGCTGACTGACGTAGCTTCTTAAAGGGACAACGCATGTACATACAAACTCTTATACACTGACACGTCGGCTCAGTGAAACTGCTCATGGCCATTGTTGGCTTTTATTGAAGCGTAGACCGTGTTGTTTTATCTTGTTTTGTCGCCAGTCTTTTGGTCGTCGGTCTTTTGGTCGACGGTCTTTTGGTCGCCGGTCTTTTGGTCGCCGGTCTTTTGGTCGCCGGTCTTTTGGTCGCCCGTTGTTGCGGTCCGGGCGACCAAAAGACCGGCAACCAATCGACCGCGACCAAAAGACCGGCAACCAATCGACCGCACACAGGAACACCTCACCAGGGAGGCATCCTAACCAGATGCCCGAGCCACTTTATCTGCCTCCTCTCAATACGGAGGAAAGGGGTTTTTACTGCGAGCGACTACCAGATAACCGAGGTTCCCACCCTTATTTCGGATGGTCTAATCTGGGATCTTGCGTTTTGGCCACAAGCCACAGCTCGTGATAATCGGCGAGGGTCTATTAACTGGCAGCCTTCCAATCTTTCTTATAAAACCCAAAACAGACATGATTCAAACTTTACAAAATTTAACGGATACCAACTGTGGAGATACAGAAGAAAAATACACAAACACTTTTGTTTTTACATGAATAAAATGACTGTACAAATAGTTAACTCCTTCACCACCACACCATTGACATGTATGGACGTCAATGGCAGCCAGCAAGTTAAGAGTCCAGGTTAGGTCATTCAAACAGCTCTTCTACACGCATTCTTTAACGGCCAGTGCTGGCGTGGGTCCTATTTGCGTCCATATGTAACCCTTCTGCGGCCGTACGGGGACAGTTGGGAATGGCGAGCTCCGCGATTTAAAGTACTCCGATGGTGCGTGACACACAAAGTCTAGAAATTCCATCTTCCTAGGCAGGTCCTCCTCCGGACCTGAGGAAAAACAAACAAACAAACAATCAAACAAAAACAAACAAACCTGAATTTAATATGTAATTAGAAGTCACACATTCTGAAAATATAAACAAAAAAATGACCTAATATAAAGGTTCCAGGGTCAAAGTGGTCTTTGGGGCTGGCCTGCGTGGGGAGGAGCCAAGTCAGAGCGGCGCTCTTTTCGCAGTATTGATCCTGAACGAATCCTCGGATCTGGGCGTAGTAGGGCTTTCCGTCGTCCTCGTCCGTCACTTTGATTACGTCGCCGATCTGGTAGTATACACCCTGAAATATATTTTGAAATGTTAAAATAGTCTTTATATTAGTTCCGTCTTTATTCTGTTACCTCTAATGTATATTCAACTATTTACACACATTAAAATTAAAAGGGACTGTTTCTAACCTTTAGCATTTAAAAAAACTGGAATTATTAACATGTTGTCATTTGTATAAAAAAAAATTCTTAATTTAAAAAAAGGAAAAATTATTAAATACTTTGAAAAAATGCATTCAATCGTTCCAGTGTTTTTTTTTAAAATCCTTTCTATTGGTAGATTCTTAAGAGTAAATATTCTCATTCCCTCTATTTTTTGTTTACATTTTCGGATTATGAATAACAAGTAGTAAATATTTTTCTAATCATTCTTCCTTTAAAAAATTCAACGAACAAGGAAAACCGTAAATATCTGATTTGTTAATGTGTGAATAATTTTCGACATTGGTTTGAAGCTCCAAAGCACATTTCAAGCTAAAATTTGATCCAGATGAGCAGTTTTGTCATCTCATTGTAAAAATAATCATTTGTGGCAAAAAAAAAATCTCTCTCTATATATTTATATATATACCTTATAGAAGACAGATTCCGCCGTGATGACGGTGGCGACAGATTCTGGCGCTTTGATTGGCTGAGGAGAAGAATTACATTTCACAACAAGCTGGGAAATAGTACACATTATTACAAGAATTGCGCATTATACTTACATTTTTTAGTTTAAAAATGTGTCTCCTGCCCTTGCCTTTGGTGGACACCTTCTTCTCAGACGCGGGGGCTTTGTACTTGGTGCTCCTCAAGCGTGCCGACCTCCTATGAATCTCCTGCTTGGACTTGACACAGAAATATTGTATAGTATTTGCAAAATATGTGCTGTGGTAGTTAGTCATTTGATAGATATGTTAAAACGCCCTTACAGACAGTGATAGACGTCCAATACATGTTGATCGTTTTATCACTGCCACCTCTCCAATCCAAATGGATTGGACGTCTACCGGCGTCAAAGACAATTTGCCTCTTTGCCCCCCTTCTCTTTACCTGCTTGCCTCCGCCATTGCTGGGCTGAGTAGTGGATGACGTAGATGCCGATGACGGTCCACCACCGCTTGCAGTCGTGCCGGTGCTGCTTTTAACCGAACAATTATTGCACAAAATGTCGCCCTGGTTGCCTTTTTTCCACATGGACGACGAGTTGGTTTTGCAGACAGCGCAGCATGGTTTCAGGCCCAGCGGCATCCTTCCACACAATGAATAAAATAACCAGACTGTTAGCTAATTTTCATCCGTAAATGCGATGATGAGACGCCATGAAAAGGCGTCGAAGAGTGCGTTATTGGTCCATGCGAGGGGGTTCATTCAATGTCGAATATTACGACTTGTTCAAGAAATATTGACTGATTTCTGTGTTTATTTATGCTCCGAGGGAGAAAATATTCAATTTCTTCTTCGTGGCTGGCGTCCCATTTTGTTCTTCTTTTACGGTTGTGTTTGTGAAGGGGAGGGTGCCATCTATCGAATAGGAGCTAAACAGTGATGGTTAAAATTACATAAACTGCGTTTTTTTAATAATTGAATTCTCTATCATCACGTGAAGTGATATATAATGGAAAAATATAAAGAATGAAATATGCAAAATATTTATTATTACTCTAAATTATTCTTTCCGTTGTTTTAAAACACATGAATCACACAATTATCTCGAATTTTATAGTCATTTTTTATGAACACCTTTTTTAAACAAATTATATTTTACACGCATTTTTTTGCTCACACGAACGGTCTGTGGCACTAATTTGAATTATGGAGTTGTATTTCATACCGGTAGTACAGCCCTCCAACAGGAGGCGCTAAAAAGATAACAAATTAAAAATTAAGCGGCGAAGAAGAATACGTATAGTGTTTCCATTTGTTCCCATACGAAAAGTTTTCCCCCTTTCAACTTTCCGTGCTGAAATGTCTCAAAGTATCGCAGATAAAGACGACCCCATGCCGGACAACAAAAAGGGCATTTCCTTGCCTATTTCCAGAGTTCGCTTGATTATGAAGAGCTCCCCAGACGTGTCGAATATTAACCAGGAAGCGCTTTTCCTCACCACCAAAGCAACGGTAAATACGTACATGCTAATTTTAGCTCCCGCTAAAATGGTTTCATTTTATTGAACGAAGCACATGTTTGACATATTTCTCTCTGTATAACACCCAAAGAAAAAAGACACTAAAGTTTACCTGGTTAATTGTTTTGTACAATTTAAATTCTTGTAGTCCACAAATTACAACAAGTGAACAAGCTACTATACGCGTACTTGTACTACAGTACTTGTAAATTGCGTGTACGTACTTGCATATACTGGTGCTAAATATAATGTGGACTTTTGCTAAGTATGTGTACATGTCTTACTGGCACTACAAGTTTGTGTACTTGCCTCTCTTTTTACTACAAATACCTGGACTACTATGTACTCTTATTACAGGTATGCTCATGTTCGTACTATGGTAATGAAGGTCATTTAAACTTGTACAACAAGTAATTGTTCGTAAGTGTACAACAAGTTACTGAGCAGCACAGCCAAGCTTTCCAAGCAATTACCTCAGAAATGGCGGTTTTTAGTTTTCTGAGTAATATTGTCTTAGTTGTTAAACAAGTTTTTATATTTCAAATTTATTTAGGAGATGTTTGTTCAACACTTGGCGCTGTCGTCGTTCAACAACGGACAAGGGAAGGAAAGTAAGAGTTTATCATACAGCGACTTGGCCAACGCTGCTGAGGAGGTGGAAACGTTCCAGTTTCTAACAGGTGACAAATAAGCTTAAAAAAACACTAGAATACAGGTAAAACTGTCAATTTCTAGTCACTAAAATACCACTTTGTTTGTCTAATTCACAACCATTCACAGCGATAGACATTCAATTCAATTTGACTGGGGGACGGGCAGCGATCAAAATAGTAAATAAAATGGTAAAAATCCCATCCACAAATAAAAATAAATTTTGGAATATTTACCATGCTATGCTTATTCTAGCATGAAAATTTGCTGATAAAAAACCTGACCCATTTATCAAAAAATCAGCTAAAACAGCAGAATCTGAAAGAGTTTCACCAATAGCGAGAATGTGTTTTTTTGCCTCCACAGACATCCTACCCAAAAAAATCTTGGCGTCCGACTACCTTAAGTCTTTGGAGCAGATGCGAGAAGAAGAAGCAGAAGAAGCTGACGTGTAAAACAAAATGGCTACCATATCTGGAATAGATGTGATGAACTTTTGCAAACATCCGCACTGTTGCGTGTCGCACTGACTTAGCCGCACAAAATAGTGACACGGTATCACGAAGTCGGCGCTCACGTGAGTCGATGCACGCAAAACGATAGATGTCAGAATCCCGCGTTGGCACTGAAAACAGCTCAAAGTCACGTCACTTTACAGCTGAAATACTTGAAATTTCTTGTTTGGAGTATTTTTCCACATGTAGTAAGTACTTGAAAAGCTGTACTAGTTGTATTTTTTTTGGTTATTAAATCAGAATCATTTCAGATTACGGTTCTGGCAAGTTATTTCTAATGAAAAAAACAACAACTTTCTTTTCGTATAGATTCCTCTGTTTTATAACAATCAGGATGTTGTGATGTTCACTGGTGGTTGAGTTGGTGGAGCCTGAGTTCCATGTGGTGCAGATTCTCCTCCAGGTCGGACAGGCTCTTCTCCAGGGAGGACGCCAGGGCACCACGGGCCAACGCCGACCCCCTCGTTTGAGCCAGATGCTCCTTAATACTACACATTGTGATGGTAAATAATACAACGATGGAAGATTTCAAATCAATTAGACGTTGAGCAAAAATGAGTCCAATAATACATTCATTGGATGACAGTGCCACTTAAAATGTAACAGACTAGTGATGAACTCATTTGAAAATATATATTTTTTCGTTTCTAGGAGCCACATAATTGACTTTTTGTTCATTGACTGCTTAGCGTCCTACTTCAAACTGATTGGACATCTACTAAATCAGATGTGAAATGTGTCACCTGGCAAGGATTTCCCTGTCCTTCCCGTCTCTCCTCTTCTCCTCCAGGGAGACGAAGACCTTCTCCATGGTGTCCAAGGACTCAGCCACGCTGAGGTGGTCCGAGACCACCCCTCGCACCTCTTCCCTGGCCTGCAGCTGGTAGGAGAGGCCGCCTTCCTCCACGCCGCAAGAAGAGGTCACGGCCTCCAGGGCGGCCCTGTTCTGCAGAGCCAGTAGTCGGGATCGGGCCAGCTCCTCCGGCCGGGCCTCGTTCTCTTGACAGACGTGGGGCGAAGGCAAGAGGAAGCGTTGCGTGCAGTTCACGGGGGTCCTCGCCGTCGTATCCGCAGCACCGTCGGCCAGGAAGCTGTACAAGGGGGACACGCCGGACCCCCACCCCTCATCGGTCCAGTCGCCTTGGTCTCCAAAGACGTCTTGAAAGGGGGAGGTTGCCAAGAAACCCAGGAAAAGCCAAGTACTACTCAATGACCCCCACAACATCTTCAAACTCTAAAACACACATTAATATCTTGGATTCAACTCAAAATAGTCCCATTTTGAAAATTGAAGTTTGCTTTTAAACCACTTTAAATCTTTCCCTACCATTGGCAGCGGTAGACATCCAATCATTAAGCGTCTAATCATGCTTCTTTTATACATTTAAAATTAACGACTTGAAATAATTAAGACGTGGAATTCGATTATATCAAACTTAATTTAAAAAAAATCAAACTTTACAATTTAAATATATTTTTTAAAAACTAATACAATTGCTGTTAAATGCAGTTTGTGTAAAAGAATTACTTACTTTGAGTAATTTCAAAATTATAATTTTCCATGAAAAAAAAATTCCTGACATATATATGTATATATGTGTATATATACTATTTATATATGTATATATGTATGTATATATATATATATATATATATACATATATATATACATACACATATACACTTACACATGTATACATATACACATATGTACACACATACACATATGTACATATATATATATATATATATATATATATATATATATATATATATATATATATATATATATATATATATATATATATATATATATATATATATATGTGTGTGTATATATATATGTATGTTTTAAGATATAAAGTACAGTCATTCTTCAAACTGCATGCAGCACACAGTACTGGAAAACATGAGAAATACCACATCTCGTCTATTTAAAGCTGCAATATTGTCATCAAAACTTACCTTATTGTCAAATCTTTAATGTCGTTTCTTGCTGTTTCTGAAAAATGCAGTTTTTCTTCTGAAGAAAGCTTGGGCGAGGCGTGAGACTGTCCCGCCGTGCTCGTCGGTCGTGAGTGCCTGAAGTCATCGGAAAGAATGAGTGGTCGTCTGAAATGTGCGCTCCATGTTTACTAGGCCGTTTTAGCAACACCCCCAAATGTCCGACTAATCAAGAGCAGACCTCACAAGTAAGTTTTCTGGATGCTAAAGGAGAGAATTGACAAGAAATGGATTATTTTACTCATGTAAATTTAAGGTTTGTGTTTAGTGGCTTTTAGTCAATCACTTGAATTTCTTTAACATTCATTAGAACATTTTTGGGAGGTTTTTTTTTCTCCGCACCTGTGTTTATGGAAACGCCAAATTCCTGGACACAAATCATTGAAAATGGGAAAGTGAATTACAAATACTACTGTCGTTCGAGAATACAAATCTACATGAGAATAACTCCAAATTTTTAGTAGCAAGTAAACACTGTTGTGGGAGAACTTTATGCAAGCTGTCATGTCAAGTCATAGGATAGCAACATGCAAGAGTGATAATGTCTAAATTATGAAAATATTTGTGTGTGTTTTTGTTTTCTTTTTTACCATAGTACATTGCCAATGTATTGGATCGGAACTCTGAGGAGCACAACCCTATCAATTCACTGAAACGGTAAGATTATATATTTTTTCTTTACATTTTCTATCACTTCTGAGGGTCTGTTTTCAGTTTTTTAATATAGTACTCGTTAATAGAAGTAAAAATACATTAATTATAAACAACTTCAATAAATGACCAAAAGTGCATTTGGGGTTTCCTCAGGTTATCCTTAAATTTGACATCTATTAAGCCACAGAACCTTTGGAAACGAGTCATTTCACAGTGCCCTCTGGCGGTACCTTTTTCCAACTGCGCCTACTGACTGTCCGCGCATGCGCTTCTCCAGCCCCTCCCCCTTTTTGTCACCAAACCGTAGCGTGACGTCATCCCGCCGACGCTGCCGGACCGGAGGAGAAATCTAGCGAGCCAACGGAGCGACTCTCCCAGCCAGCAGACGCCGGAACGGGCTTGCCAACTCCGGCCTCCGTGCCACGATGGCCTCCGACGGTACGGACGAGCGTTCTCCGCTGCTGTCCACCCCCACCTCGGAGAACGCGCCGCCCTACCTGCACGACCCCAGCCCCCGAGGTAAAGTGCGTGCTAGCTAGCGAATAGGGGCCCCCATGGGTGTGGGAATTGGGTTAACTAACGAGACGTGAGGCCTGCAATTTTAACGGAAATGCTACATCACTTCCAAAACAGGCTCGGTTCACTCGGTGTCTTTGGTAGAAATGCAACATATTCATTTTTTTCTATCCTTTCCTCAAATAGAACAATCGACCCTCCTATCGCGATATTTGTAAACTATTTTGTCGTTTTTGTTTGTTGTGTTTTGACATATGATGTTAATTTGTTTAGTCTCTGCTTTTATCTCAAAACAGGAAATCTTAACCAATTAAAATGAAAGGAAAATCAAATTGTCACACTCAAGCACACCTTAAAATGTTGGTTTTTTTCTTCTTTATAATGTAATGATTTCCAGGTTCAAGTTAATTTTTGAGATTATGTGCAATCATGGGCGAGGAGAAAAAGATTTGCTATGTGGTTGCAGGCATCTCATGTTACAGCCTCCCCTGAGATTGAAAATCACTTAACATAGATTTACATGGACCGATCATGGGCTTCTTTTGACTGCCATGGACGTCTAAATTATTTTCAATGGCACAATCTGACCATTTTTAGATCTAAAGATACCATCAACCGATACATTATTTTATTAAGTAAAAGAATGATCATGTTTTAGATGAACCCATTAAGTAAGGAATAATTCACTTTATTTAAATAAAAAATTCAAAGCGTTATTTTTTTTCATTTAACTTTGTAATTCAAATTTGGGGGGGGGGGATTGGGGCTAATGACATTATTGGGTACCAATGACTACAAATGTGGATGAATATTGAGTTTATTTGTTTCTGTCTGAAGCGGAACTCCCTCCGCCGTACACGGCCATCGCCAGCCCGGACGCAGGCGGCGTCCCCGTCATCAACTGCCGCGTGTGCCAGTCGCTCATCCAGCTGGACGGCAAGCTGCACCAGCACGTGGTCAAGTGCACGCTCTGCAACGAGGCCACCGTACGTCCACTCTGTCCGTCAAAAGTCGTCCGTCCGTCGATCACCTTGTCTCTCTTTATCATAGCCCATCAAGAACCCACCCACAGGGAAAAAGTATGTGAGGTGCCCTTGCAACTGCCTGCTCATCTGCAAAGACACATCCAGGAGGATAGGATGCCCGCGACCCAACTGGTTGGTACTAAAACCACCGGAAACATTGTACCGTGTGGATCGATTCGTTGTGTTAAATTTCAATCCCTGGTGGATTCCAACCTTCAGTGTGGGGTTTGTTTGCATCTTCTCCGCCTCTAAATTGGCCCTAACTATGAGTGATTGGTTGTCAGTCTCCGTGTGCCCTGTGATTGGCAGGCTACCAATTCAGGGTGTTCCCTGCCTGGTGCCCCTAGTTAGCTGGGATAGGCTCCAGCACCCCCACACAACCCTTATGAGGATAACCAGTATGGAACTGAATGAATATGAATTAACATTAACCATAAATATTTACTCAAATTTTATATGGTTAAATAAAATATTAACATTAAAGTTTATTTGATTAGAAAAAGCCTAATTGCTCAAGAAACTAGTCTTAATACACCTTTAATACAAATTAAGTGATTATTTTAAATAGAGGAACATTTAAAGAATCAAGTTTGTTCTTCCTCTGGCTAAGATGCACCCTCCCATCAATGAGTAGATGTCCAATCCTTTTGAAATATGACAGCAGGCAACCCTGCTATTTACTAGACGTGACACTTCCTATCACCCAACAGCCGCCGCATCATCAACCTGAGCCCGGTGATGGTTATCCCCGAGGAGCAGCCCGCCCAACCGGCCCTCCCCGTCCAGCCCGATGGCATGCGTGTCGTCTGCGGGCACTGCGGCAATACCTTCCTGGTAAATCAGCTTTCTTACCCACTACTCATTCAAAAAACTAATAAAAAAAAAACAACCACAACTGGAAACTAGTGTTGTAGACCCATCCAAAAATAGTTTGTGTCACTGTGTTTTCTCAGTGGATGGAGATTCGCTTCAACACGTTAGCAAAGTGTCCTCACTGCAAAAAAATGTAAGTATTTCAGATGTTAGTGGACTTGAAGTAGTCAGGTGATGCTCACAGTCCCTTGAGCGGCGTCACATGAGAGGCATGTGAGGATTACGTTCAAGTTTCCAATGGAGCAAACCCCAAATGCCGCTCATGTGACCCGACCGACATTGCCAAAAAGCTCATAATGTTCATGAGTTTTAAAAAAAATATATATATTATCCTTTTTTTTCCTCAGCTCGTCAGTCGGCAGTGCGCTCCCTAGGCGGCGCTGTTGCGCTTACATTACCGTCGGGATGATCTGTGTCTTCATCGGCGTCGGGTTAACTGTAAGTCATTTCCTTTTCAATAAAGTTGTCCATTCTTTGTGGCTTAAATATTGAGGAACAATATTATAAAACAAAAAAACACACAATTCTCTTTCTTTTTTGGGCGGGGGGCCTGCAGGTGGGTACCCGAGACTTCGCCCGTCGCTACAACGCCACATACGTGTCGTGGGCGGTGGCCTACCTAGTGGGGGTCATCTGCCTGGTGCGAGCCTGTTACTGGGGCGCCATCAAGGTCAGCTACCCGGAAAACAGCTTTGCTTAAGAAACCCCTGGCGCCAGATGACCTATTGACCTTTTCCTCCTGTTTGTCTAAAAACCAGATTCTTCTCATTTTAAAAAAAGCATTGTTTTTCCGCCAATGACCAAACGGAGACAAAGTCATTGCACTACAGGTTTAATTTTAACTCATCGACTGCCATTGACGACGACAAACGTCCGATCCTTTTGAATGGCGAGGCCCTCAATGGCAGTTAATGATTTAAACGCACGTTTTCGGCGGTTTTGCTGCTAGCTAGTGACCAGCTATGGAAGCTGCGTGGCCGTTTACTGTTCTAACTATACAAAAAAAAGCCAGGAATTGTCTTTTGAACTCCGTTGTCGACCATTTTGTTTTGGAGTCGTCAGCGATGTTGTAACCGTGAAGCAGTACACTGACAGTTTACCGTATTTTACTTTTTGACGTGTGCCAACGTTTGCCCCGCAGTATTACGAGATTACGGCTAACCCTAACCCTACTTCATTGATATCCATCAAAAAGCATTGGAAAATATATAGGTACAGGAAAGTAGTGATAATATTTTAAAAATAAATTTAGAGAATTCAATTGAATCATAAAAAAAAAGAGAAATACGTATATAAAAACATTGTAAAATAGAAAAAAAATACAGAAAACTAAAGTCAAATAAATTTAGGTAAATCCTTTTGAAAAACTATTATGAAAAGCCAATAGATTTTGAGTTCCTTTGTTCCAAGGAGCTTTTAAAGGCTTTTCATTTGCTGTCGATTTAGTTCATTGTTTGGCATTGAAAGGGTTTCTAAATTCTACCTTTTTAAAATATCAACATTTTAGAAATTAGTGAAAACATTTTAAAATTGGGATTGATTATTTTTTAGTTATTTTCATTTTATTTTAGCATTTTCACCTTTTTAGCTCTAATAACTTATGTCTTAATACTATTTGCAGTGCTGAAAGCACTGCCACCTAGCGGTCAGATAGATAAATTACAACAAATTTGATGTACTTCTATGTATTCTCCAATGCTTTATGTAAATTCGGTAATCAAGGGGTCAATGCAAAATAGCAATAATTGATTTCTTGTATTTGTTTTGCGTCACAAACATGTTCTCTTTTCTCTAAGAATGTAATCTAAGGTAGCGCTCATGCACATCCAGTCCACTAGGGGGCGCCTTTTCTTGAATGTGGAGATGGTGGGCGAAGCAAGCTGAAAGAAAAGTCTTTGTACAATATTGCGGAAGGCAAAGGTTGGTTCTTTTGCAAAATGATTATTTATCAATAAAATGACAAAAATGTGCATCTTTTGGTTCTTTTTGCAGTCTATTTATTCAAATCGAAAGGAATTTGATCTTTGTCATCAACTACGGTATGTTACACATCTATTTTTTTACTGCAAGGGAGTAATGTTTTAATATTTTCAAGACTTTTGACACTTCTGTACAATTATGCAGTTCTTACATATTGTTGTGATAATTTTGATTTGCTGTTTGCAAATACTTTGGTATTTATGTTAATTTTAGTTTTGCTTTCTGTCACTTGTTTATTAATTGTAGTATTTTTTCTACAAAATTTCCGTTTTAACACAACTTTCATGTTGTGAAATATTTTTCCTTTTTAAATTTTTGTTTTAGGTTAAGTTATTTTCAAATACTTTAATGTTTCTACCTGTAAAAAAAGAAAAAAAAAGAAAATGCCGTACCACATTCCAACACCAGATAGCCACAATTCCACCCTTTTGGGAAAGTAAGCTTTGACAATTCACAACAATTTTAGAATTTTACATGATTTTACCTTTTGATCTTGATCAGCGTGAATTTAATAAACAAAAACGGATCGCTGTGTTGAAGTTTTATAATATTTGAAGATGTAAAATGTGCTGCTACAATCTGAAACTCGAGGACAAGATGCAATGGGCTCACGTCAAATGGAAAAAGAGGTCATTGCTGCTTTTTTAAGGGTTTCACACGCACACACGCTGGCTTTTGTTGAGCTACTGATTCTTATGTAAAGAAACACACACTTCTAATCGCTATGACTTCATACGTTAGCCAAATGTGAGTTATTCGCTGCTCTCAGTTGTTGTTGAGGACCCACCAAGAAGCTGAAAAACAGACAAAAATATTAGAAATTACAATTATGGAAAAAATACAATCTCATAATTTTCATGAAGAAAATACAGCAACAAAACAAACTACAAATTTAGAGTGGAATTGATGAAAAAAGTAAACTGTACCTGACAATTAAATAGTGAAATACATTTTTAAAGTCAATAAAATGTGTTGTTTTTTTCACTACCAGGTATGAGCATGGTGCTGATGTTCTCGGGTGTCTCCAGGAAGTCCACGTTGGCCCTTTGGAAGGTTTTGCTGGAGTTACTCTGCAGGTGACTTTTTGTTGTTGTTGACACAAACAAAATGCTTACTGTTAAAGAAGCCCTGAAGTACTACAGTAAGTGACTTTAAAATAATAGCACACCGTATTTTTTACACCAAAAAAAGTGACAAAAACCCAATTAGTCTTCGTTTCTAAGATGTCCGGCCACTATTGAAACGAAAAATCTCCAAACCGACGATGAATTCACATCTAAAAAAGATAGCATGCTAGCTATTAGCTTACTATTTTGTTGTCGCTGGGTGACCGTACAAGCTAGCACGACTAATCATGAACATCAATTCTGGTTGTGATGCTGAGAAAGCAGTTGCGTTTAAATGGAATAACTATAAAATGGTTTAAGAGTCACATTTGAATGCCAAATTTTCCTATTTTGACATGCTCACCATTTCACAGCAAGTCAAAAGTAGGAGGAGCTTGGACCACTTACTTCTTCCACACGTTGTTGTGTTCCCAAAACTCGTAGATGACGAAACCACACGCGTTCGACACCCGCTGGACGCACATGCTAAGAAAAAAAACAAAAAAAATGACCCAAACATCATCCTAGCTCATGGTCTTCCAATGACAGCTGTGGATGTCCAATCCATTTGAGGTGGCGAAGGGTGTCCCCTGCCATCCCTCCCACTTCAACTAGATTGAACATTTGGTAGTGATAAATGAATTATAAAACATGGCAGACGACCTGTCCTCGCCCCTGCCAACAGGGCCTCAGGGCGGCCATGTTGGTAGGGTCAACGTTCCTAGCAGTGTGTTAACATTAACGAGCGAATTTCTCGTCCGATTACCCTTCAAATGGATTGGACGTCGACCCGTGATCAATCCATTGGCAAGAAATTGAATGGACGCCACTGGATTGGCACTAGAAGAGTGAAGTACGGTTGCGTCATGTCTTTCTCGTGTGTCAAATGTCAGCGCCGGCTTGGGGCGGGGTGCTGCCTTTTGCCTAAACGCGAAGCGACAGCATGCGAACAAGCAAATCGGTGACCGCTCTATTTTTTTGTATTTAAAAAGGTTTCAGTTTCTTTTAAATAAATGTAAACAAATGAGTATTAAAACAACACAAAACAATGGAGAAAAAAAAATTGGTCATCAGTTACTGGTTTACTGATGAATTCTTTAAATTGCTGATTAATAGCCTTTGAAATAATAATAATAATAGGAATTATTATGGGTCAAGCCCATACTTACTGTAGACATCCGGTCTGAGTGAGCGCCGAGTCCACGTAGAGTCTGAGCGCCACTCGAAAGTCCTCCAACTCGTCCTCCAGCACGGACAGCTGCCTCTGCACGATCAGGACGTGCTGGCCGAGACGGCGTCGCCACGGCGACCGCTCATTATCGCAGTCGTGGGCCAAAACACGGCGACGGCGCTCACCAGCTTGCTCTCGGGGACCTCGTCTTCCAGGGGCTCCAGGCGGATCTCCTGGCGAAAGGACGCCGCGTTGGTTGACGGCGACAGACGTCCGATCCGTCGGGACCGGTCGGACCGGTCCCGACCGATCGGCGGTGAACTCATTTAAAGAGCGGAACTCGGAGGAACCTTCTGTTCCAGGCGGTCGATCAGCTTCTGGAGTCTGTTGACCTGGACCGTCCAGTGGTTCTCCTCGTCATACGTGCCTGCCAGCCAACGTTTTTTTGGGGGGGGGGTTGGTTTTGGATATTTCAGTGACCGATCTTTTTTCGGCAGGTGGACCTGAGTTGACGAGACTCAAGATGGCGTTGCTGGGGGACAGGCTGTTGTTCCTCTGGAGTCTTCGATTGGAGCGGCGGCCCGACCACTGGATGGACAGAACTTCAGGTTTGGCTGGACCTTGTCTAGAATGACACATTTTGGCTTTCATTTGTTAACTAATGGCTCAAGCTAAATCAATGTGTCTGTCATGTCATTGACTAATTAGATGCAAATTTATGAACCAGTGACAAGTGACATTCAACAGCATTGACGTAGGCGGAGGTGCTTAAGCGCGCCTGTGTCCGCCCACGCCGTCTTAGCCGCCCCGAGGCAAGACTCTGAGACCCCTCGGGGATTTTTGTTTGTTTGTTTTAAAGCAAAGGGCAACGAGAGGTTTTCAGTGTGGAATTTTCACACGTCTCAACGTGACCGCGAAAAGCACTTTCCAGCCACTAACATCTTCTCACAAGTACACAGTCTTTTTTCTTTTTTTTTTTTTGCCGAGTGGGTATTGGCGCCACTTCTGAGACGAAGAGTGACGGCCAGAAAAACGTCATGGCAACCCCTCGTATATATTTATTAACATGAATCGAAATGATAACTGATTCACACTTAAACATGACTTGTGCTTATCCTCACAAGGATCGTGAGGGGTGCTGGAGCCTATCCCAGCTAATTTTGGTTACCAGGCAGGGCAACCCCCAGCCAATCACGGCACAACAAATTCACACTCACACACAGGGCAATTTAGAGTGTTCAAACAGCTAGCCTAGAATGCAATTTTTGGGGATGTGGGAGAAAACCGGAGTACCCCTAGAAAACCCACGCAAGCCCAGGACGAACATGCAAACTCCACACAGGAAGGTCCGGACTAGAAATTGAATCCACGACCACTTGTCCTCCGTATTGTTTTTCTTAAAACAAAAATGAAAAAAATGGTGAAAAAATGTGTGATGTATGATTTTTTTCCCCCCTGACTTTTCCCGTCGCGTCTGCTCGGCAGTGGTCTCCATAGCGCACTCCAACGAGCTCTGCAGCGACTTCAGCTGATTGGTCGTCTCTTTCAGCAAGAAGCGGGTCACGAACTGCTCCAGGTGGGTGGACTCTTGATAATCCTGTCGCCCAAAACAATAATTAGCAAAAAAAAAAAGAATAAGAGCGAGGGAGGACAGCATGTCGACTTACCGTCAATTGTCAACTCATTGGAGCCGTGCACGCTAATGCACATTTTGCCCAGCAGATAATATAGTAGTACCAGCAATCGGCCTCAAATATCCCTTTCAATTGGCTCTCCCTGACAACCGTGCGTGAGCAATTCATGCAAGGCAATTGAAAATAGCAACCCATATAATCCCCACAGAAAACCGCCACAAACATCAATGCTAGTCATGGAAACTGGCAAAAGCAGGCTACCTAGAACCCGTATCCACTGCTAGCATAAGGGATTAACGCACGAGCTAAGCCAATGTGTTTTAACAATAAGTAAAATAGTCCTGTTTTGGTTAAAAAAAAATGCTTCTGTAACGTTCTGTGCCGCTATTCTCAAACGTAACGCACGCACGTTCTGGAGCGAACAGCCGGCGCTCAGCGGGCGGCAAAGCTCAAAAGGTCAGCGCTTGTCCGGCGCACGCCACCTCCCGCCGCGCTGGCTTTTGTTCGGACGCGCCAGAAATCGGGACGCTTTTAAACAGCCCAGTGGCACTTTTAGTTTCATTCGCACAAAGGTCAAAAAGGGATAAGAGACATTGGACTTCAAAATGCTAGCCGCGTTTGTTAACTTAGCCACTATAGATGAACCAAAAATGTCCGGCCGAAGCCGGAAGAGAGTAGGGTATGGCTGGACGGGGTCTTTGTGACATTTTAATTTGTTGGCCGCCGCCATTGACGGCAATAGACATCCAATCTATTTTGACTGGAAGTCTATTTATTTAATTTGAAGCTCTCCCACCTTTTTTGTCTTATCCATGGCCTTGAGAATGGAAACGTTGAGGTCTTCCAATGCTGCCAAAACATTCTTGTACTCCCCGAGATGCTGCGAGAAGTACTCTTAAACATAAAACACACCCCGTCACACACACACACACACACACACACACACACATAGAAAGATGCTGTGACATCCACAAACATGACAAAACGGCTGCAGGTGGCGGTCAGAAATAGCATCGGTTTAGAAAACAAAATCAGCGTCACCTTACCGCACAGTTCATCCGTGTCCACGTTGCTGGGGCATAGACAAAAAGAAAATATAACAGTCAAATTCAAGTTTATTTTTTTTACCCTTTAAGTGACACATATTTTTGTGCATTTTTTTCTGAATTTGACGGAGACTCACTCTGTGTGATGCGTGTCGATGGCGTGGAAGAGCTCCCGGAGCTCTTCCGGCGTCAGGACGCCATCGGAAAAGTAGGCCTTGAACTCGTCAAAGGACAGTTTTCCGTCGTCTGTAGATCAAGAAAGAAATCCGCTCCAAAAACGGCTGCAATTCCTTGAAAAAGCACCGTAACCGTCGTCATTTTGCGCAGAAGATGAAGAATATATGCGCGCGAGCACTGTTTTATCGTCAAGTTGAGTAAATGCATTGGTGCTTGTGATTTGGCTGATCTGTATAAATAAAAGATAAGTGATTATATTGTTCTAATCTAACTAAGAGTATTTTTCACACCTCTGTCGGTAATAATTAACACGTATTCCCAAAGAATGCCAATTTTAGAATGCCATTAAGTGTGGTGAGGGTTAAAAATACCCCAAATGTCCTTAGTCCATTTTTTTTTTTATTTGATTAAAAATATATAGATGGACAGGTGGTGAGCGGTTAGTGCGTCAGCCTCACAGTTCTGAGATCGAGGGTTCGACCCCAGGTGCGGACCTCACTGTGTGGCGTTTGCATGTTCTCCCTGGGCTTGCATGGGTTTTCTCTGGGTACTCTGGTGTCTTCCCACATCCCAAAAACATGCTAGACTAGCTGGTTGAACACTCTAAATTGCCCCTAGGTCTAGTAAATATGAATGACCCCTAACCCTTGTATCTCTTTTTAATTTTTAATGATTTAATGACATTACATTTGTTTAGTATTCTTTTGTTAATACTATTTTATGTACTTATAACTGCTCCAAGCCTTTCTATATTTTGTTCCTGTAAATTCACGCATTGAGGGGCTAATCATTCCTCTTTCTTTTATTGTTAATGAGATTAATTTGAATTTTTGGTTGACTATATTAGGTGTATTTTTCTCCCCAATTGTTGTTGTTTATAATCTCTTTATTACAAACTCCATTTCTGCTCTCCGGTCATGCCACTGTCTCCATGGAAACCGTTCATCAGCAGGGAATCGGCGTTGAAACGTCGCCGACATAATTTTTTTTTCTTCCGTCGTCACGACAAGAAAAATAAAACTTTGAAATATTTACCGTTTTTATCCGCTCGCCGTAAAATCTGGAAAAAACAAAAGAAATAAATCGTAGTTGATTTTTAAGCACTATTTTGCCATTGACGGCGATAAACGTCCAATTTTATTGGGAGGGCTGGGAGCACTCTGATGGACCTCTATCGTCGTCAATGGCACGGAAACATTCCTTTATCTGGATGTAATTAATAACTATAAATGATATTTAAAAATATATATTTTTCCCTTAAATAACTTCTCTTTTTATATCCAAGATAATAATTGAACATTAATATACTTACATCAATAAAAATGGACATTCCTTTTTTAAGCTCCATCGGGATGTCGGATTCTTCGCATAATGTTGCCACTTCTTCCGAAATATCCATCATAAAAATATCAAATATTGTTTCCGTCCTCTTGAAAAGTGCGCAGGAATGCCAATGAATGAGTGAATGTGCTTTGCTCTTCGCCAGCAAGCAGTCAAGGTACCGGAAACCAGTCCTAACTACTTCCTGTTTGAGTGAATTTCGGTGCAAAGGAGCGTATTAAACATGGTGTTTTCTCTTATTTTGGTAGTTGCGCGTTTAAAAATCGGTTGGTTCATGCTAGCTTAATCCAAAAAGGGCAGCTTGTTGCTACTATTCGGGGGGATCCAACGAAATGTTCATCATTTTGACCCAATTTTCACCTTGTAATCCTTTTACATTGACGATTTAACAACTTCCCGTGACAAACCAGAACTTTAAGTGTGGTTTTATGCTATTTTTTTTCCCAAATAGCGTTTAGTTTTTCTTTTTTCATCTACACTAAATCCTTTTTAGCTTTTCAAAATGTACATTGTGGCCCAAATTTTCTTGACTTTTCCATGTATCGCATTTTTCTTATGAAAGTAAAATCATAAACGCGACTCGGGATGAATTAATCATAAGGGATTGGACAAAAAAAGCTTATAAAGGTTGAAGTGGCGTCCCCTAGTGGACATGTTTCAAACGTACACAATCATTTTTTTATGTAAGTGTACTTTAATTGTCATTTTAGCCCCATGAAAATATCCACATGACGAAATATTAATCAAAACATTTAATGTTTAGTTGTTGTGCAAAAACACAAATTACAGTTTGTGTTTTGAAAAGCAAGGCAAAAAAAGTGACAGAATTCCCTCACAGCTTGATATCAAGAGTTACGACATCCCCTGGTGGTAAGATGTACCAGGGAGTCGCAACTACCACAATAAAAAGGTAACCCCCCCAGACAGGTGTTCAAATGAACACCCCAAAATACAGGAAATCAGGCCCAAGGGTAGACAGAGTAACAGAAATCCCTCGCAGCTTTTCAATAGCTTGATATGAAGTAAGAAGTCCTTTAACCTGAAATATGAATTCCTTTTCTAAAGTGCTTTCTGGGGGACGTGGCACTCACCTTTCCACACGTTTTAGGTCACGCAATTGTGGACGACATCTTGTTCGGTACGCTTTGGGGCAGTATATTGGCCACAGATGGTGCTCACCTGGGAAGCGGGCTCGGTCGCTTCGGGGTGGAGACCTGTCGTGAGGCAATTCAATCCAAAATAATTTGGTTTCATCAGAGCTCCGCATGGGCTTATTTTAGGAACTCCAAGGAAAAGATTTTACTTACACGCTGGCGCATATTTGGCTGCAAGCAAAAGACACGAAAAAGTTAGTCGCCAGCGACTGAAAAAGTAAACGTCCCTCACCTTTTCTGCATTTGTAGGCGATGGCGGCGGCGACGATCACGACGGCCACGAGGACCGCCAACAGTACGGCAATGGCCAGCACCATCTTCCTCCTTTCTTCGTTTTCACAAAGCGACGGACATCACGTGTGTTTCGAACGAGGACGGACGGACGGACGGAGGCGTGCGGCTCACCTTCGATGCGCTCGTTGCTGAGGAGGACCCTGTCGTCCAGCGGGACGACGATGTCCTCCGGGACGCCGGCCAGCTGGAAGACGCACTCGTATCGGGCGCTGGGGTCCGCCACTTTGAGGTGGGCGGCGACCTGGAATGTCCCGTCGTGGTTGGGCAGGGTCTCTTCCCTCACCACGCCCTTGGAGAGTTTCCGGCCGTCCTTCGTCCAGAACAAGAGGGCGTCCCTGGGGTAGAAACCCGTGGCGTGGCAGGTCACCGGCGACCCCGACGTCTTCTGCAGCAGGGACAGGCGCGGAAGCTCTGCCGTGCGGGCGAGGGGGAGGGGGAGGGCCGAAGAAGAGGGGAGGAAAAAGTTGGGGTCGGAAAGAACGTCGATTGGCTAAGATTCTACTACCTGTTCTCACGAGGAAGTCCTTCCCGTTGCTCACATGCGCCTTCAAGTAGTGTGGACAAATTTCCTCGTAGTAAAACTTATCATGTTGAAGATAATATTCTTCCCATTGGTGTTTGGTGACGAGCGCATGCGGCTTGAGCGCGAGCCATCTCCCTTCCTTCAAGTCTAACGATAGAAAGTCTTCTCCGTTGTAAGCGTAGTGTTGCCAACCGTCAACCCTGCCGGTCTCGTCGTCCCATTCGCAGCCAGACATTCGCTGAAATGTGTGAACGCCTGAGAGAATGGCACGGAAATAAGGCGACGTCTTCTCATAAAAGGGGAGCGGCGCCTGAATGGCCGCAAAAACGCTCCAAAGCAGGATGGCAACTCACCTCCGCTTCGGTTGAAGCGCTCATTAGCAATTTCAAAGTCGACTTTGACGGCCTGCTGATTGTCAATACACATCTCTGTTTTCTTCCTCCAGTAGTGTGGATCCTGGGCTGTGATCTTGTTCACCCAATCCTGTTTGGGACTAAATTTCCTGCTCTCGCTATCGTAGCGAGCGATCGGCACGCCGTCAACGTAAATGATGCTGAAGTATTCTGGGAAGTTTGGAATTTGAGACGACGCTGTGTGGATATGCTGCAGCGTGTGGACCACTAAAGAAAAAGCAAAAACATTTCTTGATCTAAATGCCCAAATCTTGTCCTCATCCCATTTTAAAAACTGGGCACTTTTGACCGAGTTGACGCTCATTTTTCCGCCTTTCATGTGAAAAACGGACATCATTTGACAAGCAGATATTTGGGAAATGCAAAATACCAACTTTTCCCACCAGAATAGAGTCAATATGAGGACGTGGCTGCCATTGACGGCACCAGACGTCCGATTCCTTGAAACTGCTAGAAAATCCCACAGACACCCAAGTGATTTCTTTTGACGACTTCTATCTTTTGAAAAGGTCTTTGAATACAAACCCCGTCCCCCGCCAAAAGACAACATTGGAGCTCTGCTGTGATACCCCGTCTGTCCGGAAATCTTGAGGGAGCATTTTAAAGTGCGTCACAGTATTTGAAGACGACAAAATATCGGAGAAAATGGACTTACCGGTCTGGACGCTTTGAATGTGGACAGCCACAAAAAATAAAACTGCCATCTCCAGCATCTTGAACCATGTTTTTTACTCAATTTTGAAACCGACGTCGAGTCTCAAATGAGAAACAAGTTTGACACGCTTCCGTGACTTGAGTTCAATAAAGTCGCATTGCTTTAATTTTTGCTAGAACGCCTCACCTCGTTACGCGAGGACGAGTGGGTGGGGCGCCCCTGGAGAAACCTGAAAGATTTCTTTCTTTTCTGAACGCCTTATCCTCGCTGGGGGTGCTGGAGCCTATCCCAGCTCAAAAAATGGAATTATTGGCACTTATTAGTTGAATTACATTATTAATCATCATTGTATTTTTTCCCTATTTTGAAAAATAATCATTCATGCTGACTTTGGGGGAAAGGCAGACTACACCTTCGACTGGTCGCCAGTCAGCCGTCGAGCACACAGAGAGACCGACGCCCATTCGCACTCACCATCAGGCGGCTCAATATTATATAGTACGTAATATTAAATTAGGCGTTCTGGGACTCACGGAATGCCAATGAATGAGTGAATGTGCTTTGCTCCTCGCCAGCAAGCAGTCAAGGTTCCGGAAACCAGTCCTACTTTTTGCATCGGTGAATCGTAATATAACATAAACAAATTTAAATGAACTTGGATTACGATGCAGACACTGAAAAATAAGTTTCATCTAACCTTACACTAAACTTAATTCTAATTTTGTTTTACATTTTTATACCATTCTTCCAGCGGGGTTGGCTCTGTTTGCCCCGCCTCCAACCTGACTTTTAGTATCGATGGGCTGTTTGCTCTTGTATTGCCTTCAAAATATTCCGAAAATGATGCACATAAATGTCCTCACAATAGGATAACGCACGACCACTTGCCAACGAGAAGTAGTCTTGAATTAGCGATCGCTCCGCCAACGGAAGCTAACAGGCTAAGGGGGGAAAAACACTGAAAAAAATGTAAAGCTCTGCCCAGTGCTCGTAGATATCTGTTATATATGAAAGAGATGCGGCAAAAAAGACTACAATGATAATCAGCCTCTCATGTCTTGGCCACCTGGCTTTCTCGTATCTCGAAATTTTTCTCATATCTAGAGATAATGATTTGCTCGAAATTTTACTCGTATCTCGAAATGCTCGTATGTCGAGGTAAGACTGTAAAGGGTGAAGTGGCGCCACCTGGTGGACATATTTTCAAACATACACAATCTTTTTTTTTTTAGGTAAGTGCGCTTTAATTGTCATTTTAGCCTTATGAAAATATCCACATGTCGAAATATTAATCAAAACATTTAATGTTTACGTTCACGTTTATTTTCTCAATTTTGAAGCTGACGTCAAGTCTCAAATGAGAAACAAGTTTGACAAGCTTCCGTGGCTTGAGTTCAATAAAGTCGCATTGTTTTCACTTCGCCAGAATGCCTCGCCTTGTTACGTGAGGACGAGTTGGCGTGGCGCCCTTAGAGTAACCTGAAAGATTTCTTTCTTTTCTGAACGCTTTATCCTCGTCAGTGGACATGTTTTCAAACGTACACTCATTTTTTTAGGTAAGTGTGCTTTAATCGTCATTTTAGCCCCATGAAAATATCCACATCAAATAATTAATCAAAACATCTCATGTTTAGTTGTGCAAAAACACAAATTACAGGCAGGTGTTTTGAAAAGCAAGGCAAAAAGAGTAACAGAATTCCCTCACAGCTTGATATCAAGTGTTACGAATCCCCCTGGTGGTAAGATGTACCAGGGAGTCGCGACTACCACAAAAAAGGTTACCCCCCCCCCAGACAGGTGTTCAAATGAACACCCCAAAATACAGGAAATCAGGCCCAAGGGTAGACAGAGTAACAGAAATCCCTCGAAGCTTTTCAATAGCTTGATATGAAGTAAGAAGTCCTTTAACATAGAATAGAAATTCCTTTTCTGAAGTGCTTTCTGGGGGACGCCCCGTTCACCTTTCCACGCGTTTCAGGTCACGCAATGGGGGACGACATTTCGTTTGAGTACGCTTTGGGGCAGTATATTGGCCTCGGGAGTGCTCTCCTGGGAACCGAGCTCGGTTGCTTCGGCGTGGCGGCCTGTCGTGAGGGAATTCAATCCAAAATAATTTGGTTTCATCAGAGTTCCGCCTGGGCTTATTTTAGGAACTCTAAGGAAAAGCTTTTACTTACCAGCTGGCGCATATTTGGCTGCAAGCAAAAGACACGAAAAAGTTAGTCGCCAGCGACTGAAAAAGTAAACGTCCCTCACCTTTTCTGCATTTGTAGGCGATGGCGGCGGCGACGATCACGATGGCCGCAACGAGGACCGCCAATGGTACGGCAAAGGCCAGCACCATCTTCCTCCTTTCTTCCGCTTCACAAAGCAACGGACGTCACGTGTGTTTCGGACGAGGACGGACGGACGGATGGACGGAGGGAGGCGTGCGGCTCACCTTCGATGCGCTCGTTGCTCAAGAGGACGCGGTCGTCCAGCGGGACGACGATGTCTTCCGGGACGCCGGCCAGCTGGAAGACGCACTCATATCGGGCGCTGGGGTCCGCCGCTTTGAGGTGGGCGGCGACCTGGAAGGTCCCGTCGTGGTTGGGCAGGGTCTCTTCCCTCACCACGCCCTTGGAGATTTTCCGGCCGTCCTTCGTCCAGAACAAGAGGGCGTCCCTGGGGTAGAAACCCGTGGCGTGGCAGGTCACCGGCGACCACGACTTCTTCTGCAGCAAGGACAGGCGCGGAAGCACTGCCGTGCGAGCGAGGGGGAGGGGGAGGGCCGAAGAAGAGGGGAGGAAAAAGTTGGGGTCGGAAAGAACGTCGATTGGCTAAGATTGGACTACCTGTTCTCATGAGGAAGTCCTTCCCGTTGCTCACATGCGCCTTCAAGTAGTCTGGACAAGTTTCCATGTAGTAATACTTTTCATTTTGAAGATCAAATTGTTCCCATTTTTGTTTGGTGACGAGCGCTTGCGGCTTGAGCGCGAGCCATCTCCATTTCTTCGAGTCTAACGATATGAAGTCTTCTCCGTCGTAACCGTGGTGTTGCCAACCGTCAACCTCGCCGGTCTCGTCGTCCCATCCGCAGCCAGACATTATCTGGATCGTGTGAACGCCTGAGAGAAAGGCACAGAAATAAGGCGACGTCTGCTCAAAAAAGGCGAGCGGCGCCTGAATGGTTGCAAAAATGCTCCAAAGCGGGACAGCAACTCACCTCCGCTTTGGTTGAAGCGCTCATTAGCAATTTCAATGTCGTATTTGGCGGCCTGCTGATTGTCAATACAGATCCCCGTGGAGCTCCTCCAGTAGTGTGGATCCTGGGCTGTGATCTTGTTCACCCAATCCTGTTTGGGACTTGATTTCCCGCTCTTGCCGTCGCAGTGAGCGATCGGCACGCCGTCAACGAAAGCGATGCTCATGTATTCTGGGAGGTTTGGAATTTGAGATGACACTATGTGGATATACTCCAGCGTGTGGAACACTGAAAGAAAAAGCAAAAACATTTCTTGATCGAAATGCCCAAATCTTGTCGTCATCCCATTTTCAAGACTGGGCACTTTTGATCGAGTTGACCCTCATTTTTCCGCCTTTCATTTGCAAAACGGACATCATTGCACAAGCCAATATTTGGGAAATGCAAAATACCAACTTTTTTCGACCATAATACAGAATAGAGTCAATGTGAGGACGTGGCTGCCATTGACGGCGCCAGACGTCCGATTCCTTGAAACTGCTAGAAAATCCCACAGACACCCAAGTGATTTCTTTTGACGACTTCTATCTTTTGAAAAGGTCTTTGAATACAAACCCCGTCCCCCGCCAAAAGACAACATTGGAGCTCTGCTGTGATACCCCGTCTGTCCGGAAATCTTGAGGGAGCATTTTAAAGTGCGTCACAGTATTTGAAGACAACAAAATATCGGAGAAAATGGACTTACCGGGCTGGACGCTTTCAATGTGGACAGCCACAACAAATAAAGCTGCCATCTCCAGCATCTTGAACCATGTTTTTTTCTCAATTTTGAAGCCGACGTCGAGTCTCAAATGAGAGACAAGTTTGACACGCTTCCGTGACTTGAGTTCAATAAAGTCGAATTGCTTTCAGTTTCGCAAGAATGCCTCGCCTTGTTACAGAGGACAAGTGGGTGGGGCGCCCCTAGAGTAACCTGAAAGATTTCTTTCTTTTCTGAACGGCTTATCCTCGCCGGGGGTGCTGGAGCCTATCCCAGCTCAAAAAATGGAACTTATTAGTTGTATTACATTATTAATCATCATTGTATTTTTTTCCCTATTTTGAAAAATAATCATTCATACTGACTTTGGGCGAAAGGCAGACTACCTTCGACTGGTCGCCAGTCAGCCGTCGAGCACACAGCGAGACCAACCACCATCAGGCGGCTCAATATTATATAGTACGTAATATAATATTATATTAGGCGTTTATCTGCTGGCCCCCATGTGTATTGCAGGTCAACAGCTCCATTTCGAGAGTGCACTTTGCGCCGCTAGAGGGCAGCAGCGAGCAGTTAATGCCTGTTCGCTACTGACGTCAAATGTCTTCTCTTGCAGTGAGCTTAATGCTTTTTAAAAATCAACTTTTTTCCAAATGTAACCGTTTTTTAAGTACACGAAACCAAAAACTGTACTCAATATGTGTGAAATCTGCCAATATGAACCTTAATGTCTGTTTATGAGGCACGACGCTAAGGCAGTAAATGCCACAACAAAACGTCATTCGCTGGTCGCTCTCGCGAGGCCAAACGGGAGTATTCTGATTGGCTAAGGGACTCTGAGAAGGGGTGGTTTGCGGGTCACGTGGATGCAGTTGCCGTTCGACATCTGGGACACAAACAGCAGTGCTCGGAGCTAGAACGTCTCAAATGACGCTTTTTTGTGACGGAAATTAGCAACAAAGATCTTGCCTTTGATGCTTTGTAAAGCATTTGAACGAAAACGGGATGACACGGTGGCAGGACGACTAATAACCCCGCGGCGAGCCAGCTAGCCCAGCTTTGATTTGTCGCCGTTAGCTGCACGGGGTGAGTTTTATGTAATAACTTTCTCCACTTTGTTTTTTTTTTGGGTCATCTTCCACCACAATGAACGTGCCATGATCTCGCCAAGGTATCGTGGAGCGAGGAGACGTCATGACGTTACGTTCGTCAACAGCTGAGTTGTTTTTTTCCCCCAAAAGAGGACAAAATTCCAGTGGGCGTCCATTATGAAGGAGAGTCGAGCTGGCGAGTGACAGGTGTGAGAGGAGCCCCGCCCCGTCCCGTCCCGTCCCGCCCCGCCCTCTCCCGTTGGGAGGGCTCAAGATGTCGCTCTCGGGGGCTCACCTGCTCGTCAAACTCGTTAAGCACGCCGCTGGCAGGGCGCACGTGCAGCTCAGCCGCTGGCTTCACAGGAACGCCGGCGACGAGTGCGACAAGATGGACTTGCTGGCATCCGACGGGGATCCCGAGGCGGCGGCGGCGGCGGTGGGCGAGGACCCCCGGCCCCTCTGCCCGCCCGCCCCCTTCTGCCTGAAGAGCGCCCTCCTGGCGTGCGTCCTCACCGGCCTGTGCTTCTCCTCGGTGGCGCTGGTCCGGCAGCACCTCAAAGACCTCCTGCTGTGGGCGGAGAGTCTGGACAGCCTGGCGGGGGCGCTGCTCTTCGTGGTGGGCTTCATCGGCGTGTCCTTCCCCTGCGGCTGGGGCTACATCGTGCTCAACGTGGCGGCCGGCTACCTGTACGGCTTCGTGCTGGGCCTGGGCCTGGTGGCGGTGGGCGTGCTGATCGGGACCTTCTTGGCGCACCTGGCGTGCAAGCGCCTCTTGACCGACTGGGTGTTGCGCAAAGTGGGCGGCAGCGAGCGGCTCAGCGCCGTCATCCGGGTGGTGGAGGGCGGCAGCGGACTCAAAGTCGTGGCCTTGGCCAGACTCACCCCCATTCCCTTTGGGCTACAAAATGCAGTTTTCTCCGTGAGTACAAAAACAAATCCAAACGCATTTTTACATCCAAACGTGCGGCCGATCAATCGATCATTTGAAGTCTGGATGAAAAAAAAAGATTTTTTTTTTCTTCTTCACTCTCGTTTTGACATTGAAAGAAACAAATACAAAAACTAGTTTAAAAATCTTCAATATTGTTCGGAAGAAATGGGAATAGTTTAATTGAATAATTTTTCCACCCCTAAATGCAAAATAATAACTACGCAAAGACAAGTGGGTGCTGGATTTCATTTTTTGGACCAAAAACAGATATAATATTTTTTTAAAATCATCTGCAATTCATAAAATGGATTTAAGATGATTTCACTGTTACATTTTTGATTAATTCACCTCATCTTAGTTACTTATTTTTAGTCGTATTATTTTTAAAATACTCTTATTTTTTCATTCATTTAACTTTAATCCCTTGACACCAAAATATATATACAAAAAATTAATTCCGTTTTTTTGCATTCAGGTAAATACTAAATGAAATTGATAACATCAAAAACACTTCATAAATCATTTAATAAAAAAATTAAGAGAATTTTATTTCTGTTTCAATAAGCGACAAGGGGACGAGGGAGATATGTGGCGCGAAAGGAAGTCAACCGAGGGCACAAAACGTCCAGAAGAGGACGAGCGCCAGAGGAAAGGCATTCGAATGCCATAACGACTCACCCGGGCGCACAAGGAAGACTTGTTTGTCCGCTCTGCTGACTCACTTTCCGGGGACACGTCACCCGGACAACATTTCTTTTTTCTTTTCCCAACCAGCAGATATGTTCTTTTTATTTTTTTAATTTTTTTATCACCGCTAGCTAGCAAGTTGTCCCTCCGGGTGCAAAGGTTGGCCCGAGATCACGCCCTCCCCCAAAATGAAGTCAACGTGCAATCGATCGCTGCCTGAGAAATGAGGAGGAAAAAAAAAGTCCAAATCCGTCATTGCTGTAGCGATACTCCGTACCTCCACTCAGGAAAATTGCTCTCAAATGAAATTCCTGTTCTCAATTGGCCCCAAAATAGACAGAAAGGGACCTTAAATCAACAGGAATTGATTTAAACTGTACAGGAATTGATCTAAAATGTACAGGGATTGATCTATGTACAGGTATTGATCTAAAATGTACAGGGATTGATCTAAAATGTAGAGGGATTGATCTAAAATGTACAGGGATTGATCTAAAATATACAGGGATTGATCTAAAAAGTACAGGGATTGATCTAAAATGTACAATAAGTTATCCTGGAATGCGTCTAAATGTACAGTAATTAGCCCAAAATCAACATGTACACTAAAATGAACAACAACTCATTCATTCCCCCCTCCCATTAAAAATGGATTGGACGCCAAGTGCTATCTATTAATGGCAGCCAATATTTTTTGGGGGAATTTTTTTATTATTTTTATTTTTTTTGCCAACACCAAACGTTTAACTTTCCTTTTGAAGGATTTTGATTGTTGAACAACATCATATTGCAACATTTGCCATAAAGTATTATCATGTCCATTCTAGTATTGTCGTGTCAAAAATCGAAACTACAAATCAAAAGAATTGAAAACTGGTCGATCCAGGCACCCGACAATGCCAAACATTTTAAATCCATACGTCACTTTAAAACCAGTTTTGGCCTCCGTCTCGGACGCGTCAACGTTGTTTTCCGAAGAATAGTTTGGGGGTTTTTGCCGCCAGAGAAACCGCGCCCTGACACGTCTCCCCCGCGGGCCAAGGTTATGCGCACAGAATTACATCATCGCTTGATTATCTGAAGTTCAGCGCTGACGTAAGCTGCTGGACTTTCCTCCACGTCTTCTCTATCAGAGGGCCCGTGCTAGCTTTGGTTCTGCTAGCATTTTGTTTACTCTTTGGCGAGCTAGCATCCTTCTTTTCCCCCCCTTCTTTACATGCCCCCTTCTCT
Source organism: Stigmatopora argus (assembly GCF_051989625.1). Classification (NCBI taxonomy): domain Eukaryota; kingdom Metazoa; phylum Chordata; class Actinopteri; order Syngnathiformes; family Syngnathidae; genus Stigmatopora; species Stigmatopora argus. Next base: position 3,253,129 of record NC_135407.1, read on the forward strand.
TTCCAGATCACAGATGTGTCCTTGCCAAACTACCTGGTAGCGTCCTCGGTGGGCCTGCTGCCCACCCAGCTGCTCAATTCCTACCTGGGAAGCACGCTACGCACCATGGAGGACGTCATCGCCGAGCAGAGCGTTAGCGGATACTTCGTTTTTGGGCTGCAGGTGGGTTTTTTTCTTCTTCTTAGTTCACCCGTGTCAAAGTGGCGGCCCGGGGGCTAAATCTGGCCCGCCGCATCATTTTGTGTGGCCCGGAAAAGTCAATCATGAGTGCCGACTTTCTGTTTCAAGATCAAATTAAAATGAAGAGTATAGATGTATATTAAATTTCCTGATTTTCCCCCTTTTAAATCAATAATGGTAATTTTTTAATCATTTTTTTCTGTGTTTTTAGTTCAAAAATCATTTTGTAAAATCTAAAAATATATAAAAAAGCTCAAATAAACATTGTTTTTCAGGCCTTTTAATCCAGTTCTTTTAATCCATTTATATAAAAAAATAATCTAAATATTATATCTAAAATGGTCCGGCCCACGTGAAATCAAGTTGACGTTAAAGCGGCCCGCGAACCCACCCGAGTCTGACACCCCTGTTTTAGTTGAAGTCTCCTCGAGAAACATGAATATGCTGGAAAAGCGGATTTCATGGAAAAGGGAAAAAACGTAGGGTGGAAAAGGGAAAAACGTGGGTATGAAAAGGGGAAAAAACAGAAGGCATGCCCGCAGCAATGGGGGAGCACTGTCTGGATTTAGGAATTGTCGACTTTTCAAAAAAGTAGTCTGAATTGTGCAAACCATTTGGGTGGAAAAGGGAAAATTGAAAAATTCGACGAGAAAGGGAAAAACAGCACCCAAAATGGTCCGTGGCGCTTCACAGCCAGAGACAAAGGGACTCAACGTCACGTTTGATTATCCATCCAGATCGTGATCAGCATCGGCCTGATGTTCTACGTGGTGCACCGCGCCCAAGTGGAGCTCAATGCCGCCATCTCGGCCTGCCAGATGGAGTTCCGATCTTCCTCGCACGTCAACGGCTCGTGCGCGGCGTCCTCCGCCAACCACGCCGGATTCTCCTACTGCGGCAAACGGACGGCTGCCCTCGTCAACGCGGTGTGAAAGCGTGGGACTCAACTCGGTACGATTTTTTTCTTCTCTTTTTTTAAAACAATTGAGGGACCTTAAGAGATGTCAACGAACGAACACTTTGAATGTCAGCTGGTTTAGTTTTTTAGCGTTAAAACGAACGGCCACCTATGCACCTTTGTTCCGACGACCTAGCTCGTATCGACAACAACAACAAAAATCGTAAGAATTGGTTTAAAGGGCATCGTTCAGTTTTTGGAACTTTGTAGACAAAATGCTTTTTGGTTAAGTGTCTTACGTTGGGGACGGTCGCTTGAGACGGAAAACTCAGGAATGTCGCCAGTGCGCAAAAGAGACACTTTTCCCGATAATTCTATTTATGATTTTAAAAAAAGTCATACAGTTTCCTTTCCGTAAGTGTGCACTTCATTCCCAAAACTAAGTTGATAAAACCCACAGCATATTTTGTTGTTTTTGTTTACGTGCCATCATTTTGCTCGTTTAGTTGTTTTTTAAAAATAGGGACGACGAAAGAACGCTGTAAAACGTTCGTAAAATTGAGAAAGGAAATTGTCATTACGAGAATGACGTCATAGGAAAAAGTGTGAAAATTACAACGTTGTGGTAAATTCAAGTGAAAGGAAATGCAGACTTTGGAGATTTTGTTTTATTTGTTGGCTTTTTTTTTGTTTACGTTGAAAAATGTGAAAAAATGACGAGCCTTGAGTTTGAATTTGATGTGAAAAATGTATACTAGAAAAGCGGTAAAAGCTACGCTAACAGCAAACATAAAATTTCAAGGACTTCAAATGTACATAATGAAAAGTAGTAAAATAGAGCGACTCAAATCTCAAAATGAACATTAATTCTATAACGTTTCTTCGTTTTTTTTTTGTCTTTTTTCCCCCTTTTATTAATTGTTTGGGGATAAAAAGGACATGAGTTTACTTCTTCAGCAACAAAAATGACAATCAACACAAACTCAAAACAAACTGGAATGTGCAAATAAGCTTCTTCCGTCTTTGGATGGAATTATTTTTCATTTTGCCGTATTTTTAATGTGTTGTGAAAAAACACACAAGGGCTCCTCCATGTGACTTCCATGTTTTTTTTTGTTTTTTTAATTAGTTTTTTTCTTGTGATTGCCGGCTGGTTGAAGGGGGCCCTTCCTGTCTTAACTTTAGCAATAATATTTGCATAAAATACTGCACAAAAAAATAATAATAATTTTCTATCATAAATTTTGGGGGAGCTAGTTCACATTCCCTGCTTTTTGCCTTTTTTGTGTCCCGCTGCCTCATGAATATTAATGAGCGCTGTGATGATGTCACCACATCGTGTGATTGGCGCACAAACACAAATGTATTAACATTTTACTGACAAGTGATGAGTAGTATTTCATTTTTTGTTAGTATTAACTGACGCAAAAAATTACATTTGGGGGGGCGGGGTTAAAATGACGTGGTAGTTATGCAACAAGTGAAACAAAGGGACGCTTCCTCAGTCTGTATTAAGTGCATTACTGTACACACATGCTGTATTTTCGTATACACAGACAATTTGACAGTGAGTCAATAGAAAGACAGTATAATCGCATCTAGAAATGCGGATATTCATGCACTGCGTAATGCTTTGTTCAGTGTTATTTATGAGAGAGAGATTAAAATGGCTTTTATTACAATTTGTTTAACTTTTCTTCGTGAAAAAAAAATCTTAAGAAAAATGCATACTAATGCTTTACTATCTACTTTTGGCGGGTGAAAATAATGCTCTGCTATGCATGACCTTTTTAAAGGAACAAATGCCTTTCTACAACTGGAAAAAAAATTACCTTACTCTACATGGTCATTTTTTTAAACACATTTTTTGGGGGGGCAAGAACATGCCTTAATATAAATAGTATTTTCTGTCCTTTTTATGGTAAAAAAAAACGCCTTTATGTCAATAGTATATTTTTTGGTAAAAAAAAAGGGCTTACGATACATGGTTATTGTTTTAAGAAATCTCATTTTTTAGGAACAAATTCATGGTCATTTTTTGAGGTTGATGCCTTATATTTTTTGGGGGGGGTTCCTTACTCTAGTTTTATTTTATTTTGCTTACTCTACAGGATCACATTTTAACATAAATATTTAGTGAGAAAAAAATACCTTACTACGCATGTTCATTTTGTTTTAAAGCACTTTTAATATTGTAATAGCTTTATAAAAGAACATGAACAAGAGTCGTAGTTCTACGAACGAATGTAGTGAAACAACTAAAACACGACACCCTCTAGTGGTTTTATGCAGATACTACATCTGAATTGGCTTCAGAAGGAGAAGTTAAGACGGGTTGTCGTTTGCGTGGGTGGCGGCGAAGCTGCAGTAGATCCCCCAGTGGTCGCTGGTGAAGCGACCGCAGTCCAGCTTCTCCAAGCCCACCAGAGCCATGTGGTCGGGGGCCAGGCGGGGCGCTCGGGGGGCGGCGGCGGGCCGCAGGTAAACGCGGTCGAAGCGGCAGCGGCTAGTGTACGGGGCGCGCTTGTTGCAGTTAGCGCGGGTGTCCCACGTGTAGCGGCAATGCTCGCGGCGACCCAGCTGCTCCCACACGTCGCAGACGGCGGGCGGGAGGCCCACGGAAGTCACCTCGTGGTCGCGTAGGTTGGTGTCGCCGCCAAACACCACGCTGACGTCGTCGGGCGCCTCCCGCATGCGTCGCGTCACCTCGCGGAACTGCGCCATGCGCTCGCCCGAGTGGGCCTTGCAGCTCTCCAGGTGCGATGTCATCAGGCGCAACTTGGCGCCCCGCAGCGTCACCTTGACAAAAACAAAAGAGGATTTTTTCCCCCGTAAACTTGGCTTTTGGCTGCGGTTTGGCGCTCACGTCAGCGATGAGCAGGTTCCGCATCATCTGCGTGTTCGGGTAGGCTACGATCTCGCTAGCCACTAGCTTCACGCGAGACTTCTTTAGCATCATGCCTGTGAAGTAGCCGTCTTCGCCACCTGCTTGGACATCATGCAGAATGTTTTGTTGTTAAAAATTCTGAAAACATTTTTTTTACATTATATGTAGTCTTATTAAACAGTCTTTTTTATGTCATACATGTAATTGAGTGTATATGTATACACAATACAAATATGTCCCAGTCTAAGATACTGCAAAAAGTTGAAAAAAAATAATCTTGAATCTTATTGATGACTTGACCTTGAATAATCAAGTAACTGACGGCACGTTTCTTCAAATACTGCACGTAGGCTGGAATGAGCTCCTGCAGGAACACCACATCAGGAGTGTACCTACACAGGAAAGCCCAAAAAATAAAAACATTTGTAAAATATGCTACAATTTAAGCAAAAAAAAAGAAAGAAAGACAAATTGCTAAACTGTCTTACAGCACCAGGTAGGAGCACAAGCCTCTGGCTCGCTCGGCTAGATTCTCCACGTCCAGGCCGTCCACGTTCCACGAGAGCAGCGTTAGGCCCGAGCCATTGTCTTCGTCCTCGGGGGGCTTTTGCGACGGGGTGGGACTCTCGGCGGTTAAGTCCACGCTGCAATTCAATGGCAAGAAAAAGAAAAAAAATGATATTAATATCATTGAACGACTAGCACTGTCAACTTATTTTATTTATAAAAAATATTTTAAGGCATTTCTAGGTCAATTCTGGTTAATTTAGGGGCAATTTGAAGTGTTTTTTTTTTGTTTTTTGGTTGGAAAAAATGACCACAAATAGAGAAACATTTTATACAGTACTATTCTTTTTTTAACGATTCATTTATTTAGTGCAAAACTCCAAATTGAATATTTTTGATAATTTTAACAATACTGCACAGTTACACTATAATGTATATAGTTTAGATGTGTATTTTGTTGTTTATTATGGTGCTTACGTTGTGACTTCAGGAGTCTTTTCTTTTTCGCCCTCTTTTTGTTTCTTGGTCAAGGGCTCTTGGTTTAAGGACCATTCTTCTTCAAATACTTTCTCCATGTCAGCATCGAAGAAGGAATTTAAAGCTCTCTGTGGGAGAAAATGAGATAGTAGAGTCCGATTTGATGTCAAATCTAAATATTTTATACTCTTACCTCCATGTTCCAGTCATTCTCGGCCATGTAGCACTGTGCCACGCCATTATCGGTGCCCGTTACCCCGGCAAACTCCTCGCAGAGACGAGTTCGACTTACTTCCACATCCTCAGCGTCGGACGTCGAAGCCATGCTAGCAAAAGTTTAAAAATAGGTTGTTCTTTTAAAAACAAAACAATAACATTTTCACTACTGGGGGAGCAGTTTATGTTAGCATAGTCTTCCGGGTGCTGCCTTCAGGTTCTCAGGAAATTATTAACTTTTTAACCACTAGTGATAGTTGTGTTCACGTGATGCTGTTGCAGTAAAAAAAAAAGTAGACAACTTTATTTTGATTTTATGCATAGGGAAAACATTTTTGAATCTATTAATTAATCCATCATATCAAGAAGAGGATGCGTGACAATGCAAAGGTAAATTCTGTTCGTGAATTAAAAACAATAGTATAGGTTTCAAAAAACGATCACAAACACTTGGTTGGAATATATATAATGATGTTTCGAATTGTGTACATAACGCTATTACGCGGGCGTCAAAACTACGGAAAAATTGGCAAATCTCAAATTGACACTTGATGATAGACAATAAACTACCATTCGAAAAATACCTTTCGATGTGGTGTTTGCCTGCAATTTTCGACTAGCAAATTTTTACCATAATTACAATACCAATTGAAGGCAGCATTACGTATCGAAACACATCCGGGTGTTCCAAGGAAGAATTAGATTAAAAAAGAGAATATTTGGAGACTCAGATAGGTAAAATAGAATAATAAAACATTAATAATTTTAATGTTTGATATTTTACAGCAGCAGTCACATTTGGAATTATGACAGTCTCCGTATTTCTCCCACCCCCCGGAAATGACAACTGCAGAAAACAACTTCCTGTTCCGGTTGACATTGCTGGCATTTTCTCCTCGTTGTTGTTATGTCTTCACAGTCTTTAAATGCGATAAAACAAATGATGCGAATTATGAAAGACACGCCGGGCTTTGACAGAGTCATGGGCAAGGTATGGTGAGCATTGAAAGAACATTTGAGCACGCGTTCGCTTGTTAGTTCCAAAATGATACTCTCCCGCTTTTACCTTTCCAAGGTGGAGGTCGTGTCTGCAGCACCGGGGAAGGTGGTGTGCGAGATGAAGGTGGAAAAGGAGCACACCAATGGCTACGGGACACTTCACGGCGGTCTCACAGCTACCCTGGTGGACGTTATCTCCACCATGGCCCTCATGAACACCGAGAGGGGAGCGCCGGGAGTCAGTGTTGACATGAATATAACGTACAGTTTTTGTTTTTATTTGATTTTGAAATACCTTTTGTCAACTCATTCACTTCCTTTGGCAGCGATAGAAACCAAATCTGTTTTAACTGGGAAGGCTGGTAGTGAATAATTCTGTTTCAGTGTCGAAGAAATTGGTAGGCGTCCAATCTATTTTGGCTGGGAGGGCGTGCAGTGACCCTAGTCAAAATCAAATCAAAATTGTAGTATGGTTAAAGGAGTAACTTTTCCCACCCACAGAAAATGTACTTTCTGGTTTTAATTTCTGCAGCTACATGAACGCAGCCAAGATGGGCGAGGATGTTTTGATCACGGCGCAAGTGCTGAAACAGGGACGCACGCTAGCGTTTTCCACGGTGGACTTGACCAGCAAAGCCTCAGGAAAGATGATTGCACAGGGACGACACACCAAACACCTCGGCAACAGCTAAACACCCCAAGGTTATGTTGAGGTTATGTATGATCCAATCTTTACCATTCATTGCCTTATATTCACTTTTTCAACACTACTGATGATGAAAGATGTCCAATCAAGTTTTTTTTCAGTCCTCTGCTGTGGATTGAAAAGGCTTTGTCAATTGTAGGCATCCAATCCATTTCAAGTGGGAGGGCTGAGCCACAAATGAACATTTAATTTATTGCCCACCGGCCCACTTCAAAAAGATTGACACGTCTATTGCTGTCAAAGGTTGCTTATGAGTTTAAAAGTTGGAATTGTTAGGCTGTGCAGTTTAAAATTTGGTGCAAACGTTTAATGTGATCTACAAAAAAAAAAAGAGAAGTGACAGGACATATTGAACCTAATCATGACAGCAAATTTATTAAAATATTACTTCATGTAGTTTTGTTTACTTTTGCAACACTACATTTTAATTTCTTCATTCATGAAATTAAGCCAATAATTTGAATTGTAATGTTTTTCAACTCTGACAGCCTATTTCAATTTTAAAATAAATTCTAACAAATTTGTATCTTTTTCTCGATCTTGTTTTTTTTATAACTCCAACATTTGCATAATTCACGTAATAAAACAAATTGGAGACATGTTGCGTTGAGAATTTGTATTGATATATGCTCAGCAGTATTGATCAGCAGAAAAATGAGCAAATAAAAACCCAAAAACAAAATGAAATCCTCATTCCTTCAATTGGACACTTTTTGAGCCATGAACATGAAAGAAAAAAAAAAACTGACAAGCAATTTCATCCAATCAAAATGTTAGTTTGCTTTTGTTAGGTGCATTGTTATTCTCATTAACCAGCCCACATCCCAAATTAAAACATCAGTAGTGATTCAAGCACAACACAAACAAAAATAAAGTTAACTCTGGAGTCCAGCAAAGAAGCGCTAACGACACATGATTGAAGGTCGTATGGTTCGTGGTGTTATTACAATTTTTTCACACCCGAAAGAAAGTTTCCCCCAAAACCAACAAATAAACAACAACACCCCTTCTTCTGTGACAAGGATTAAACAACATGTCCATGTTTTATCTCTCTCTCTCTTCCAAAATAACAGAAGAGTTCCTGCCTGCCGCCGTGCAGCCGCAGCAACCGATCGCTCCAAATCAATGTTCGTGCAGGTGGACGCAAAACAAAAAAGGATGACTGAGCGGGAAGGGGGTTGGGAGAGAAGAGGGAGGAGGAAGAAGAGGAGAAGAATGACAACATCAAAATGGCTTCTGATAGGGAAGGGGGGGATGGATGTAGGAAGGGGCGGGGCTAGGAGAGTTGAGGATGCCGCCCCTCCTTTGGGAAGAAGCCTAGTCGGGCATGTAAGGTCTGAGGTGGTCCTCGACGTCGCCCACGCCCCAGCAGGTCAGCTGGTCCTGGGGGAGGTGCAAGCACAGGCTGCAAAGCTTCAGCACCGTCGCCTTGCTTTTCAGAGTCTACCAACACATGCAAAGAGAAGCAAAGCAAATATATTAACATAGAAACAATGGGGAAAAGTCATTGTTTTTGCCAGGGAAGGAATAAATGCCAACCAAGATTAGGGAAGTTCACTTTAGTTACAATCTGGCCAAGAAACAGTGACCTAAAGAAGAAGACTCAAGAGTCCTATGGTGGAAAAAGGAAATGACAATGGAGGGGGAGGGGGTTTTCGAACCTGTAGGTGGTGTCGATCCATGAAGAGGAATACAGACTGCGCGGGGTTGTTCATGATCGTTCCGGCTTTGTCCTTGCGAGTGAGCGCGTGCAAACACTGCTTCTCGTAGTCGCCGTGCTGGAACTCAAACTTGGCCTGAAACAACAAAGAACCTGAGTCAACTTTAACATTTGACTATGTTAAACCTTCATAGGGTCAGCAAATGTTTTCAGATGATAAAAGTTATTTTGACACTCGCGCCTAAATTGTGGGTAGTCATTGTTGGCACAACATGCTAGTGCTCCACTTCTGACCTGAATTGGCCGGAACGGCTCTTCGTCGGCCCCCTTCCACCTGGAGAAGAGCAGGCACACGATCTTCTCGATGTCATTTCGCGGCCAAAGGATGAAGTCCATCTCCTGCGTGCAGCCTATCACGTCCTGCCACGGAAACGACAAGGCATTGACGAACCAATTTCAATCGTTCGGCGCTCTCAAACTACTTGTGGCGTGGGTACCCTTCGCATGGACTGGTATCGGGGTGCGTGGAGCTGCACCACGTCCTTGTGGAGCAGCTCTATGGAACTCTCCAGGGAGTACCGAGAGTCCCGTACGCCTCGCAGGATGTCCTCTTCGTAGTTGTTGGTCATCACCGGCACCACTTCGGCAACCTCAAAGAGCGCCGATTTCTTTTTCTGTCAAAAGAAGTGTTGGATAAATGAATCATCTGCCAAGAATAACCGACACTTGGGCGACGGCAGGTCACCAACCTTGTCCTTGAAAACGAAGGCGACGTAAATCTTGAAATCGAACTGATCGGCCAACGATTCCCGTTTCTTCCGCAGCTGAGCGCGGAGACGATTTCTGGTTTGGTTTCGTCGCGTGGTCGGATCGCCCATGGTCGACTTTCCTTTGATGACTCGCTCGCTACTAATTTTTTTTTTCCCCGGATGCGCTTATAGACGATGGGGCGCTAACCGAGTCTGTCAACTGGCCACTCTAAAGCTACAAACTGAAACAGGTCTTCTAACCAAACAAGATATCAAGTCATTTTGACATACTCTTTGCAAGGCGGCGGGCAGGTGGATTTAAGAGTAAAACTACATCTCTTGGTTAAATTGTTCAAAAATCCATCGTTTTAAGACGCCGGTCCTGCCCGTCACCCGATTTTTACGCGGATTTTTAAAATAAAAACAAGAGCAAAATGTGGCTAACTGTTGTTAGTAGTATTACTTCCTACTGTAGAGACCCATAACGGCGCTAGGTGAAATGGAGGAGTAGCAGGCTAAAATTCGGGGGTGGTTTCACAATCCCTCATCCATGGTTGAGTTTGTTGGACCGGGAATACGGACGAGCATGGCGGGGAGACGTTGGCACACATGGAAGAAGACGACGAAGGCTGTTTGACATTTTCCTCGACGCTTTTTTTTTGGCTCGCGGCCTACTTGCTCCTGCTGGTAGTAGTGGTGCTCATGGTGGACCTTTAGCACTCGAGCTAGTGGGCTAAGCGATGACTAAACAGCGATCGAAGCTACATTTTATCTCCTTGAAAGCTGGGGTGACTTATTTTCTGTTTTTAAAAGTATTAATCGTTCCGGTTACGACTCGATCATCTTTCCTTACATGTCTTCGCCCATGTTGCGCGATGCTAAAATGCTAACAGACAGCTAGCGCGTGAGTTGGACATTTTGTTTCCTAAGTCAGGTTAGGTACGTGTCAACAACTCGGCAAGGCGTATTCGTTTGAGTCGGTAAACTAACGCAAACCCTCGCTCCGTCTCGCGTCTTTTTAAAGCTGGTAAGTTTAGCGGTTGGGAATCTTTTCCTCCGTCCGTCGGTCGGTGTTTCCGTTCGTCTTCGCCCTAACTGCTGCCGCATGCCATGTCAAGATAAATCGACGGTCCAGCTAGAGTCCCCCGTTCTTTCAGTCGACGTGCGGCGCAGTCTGTCTCCCGGCGGCGGGCCCATTATTTCGCGTCCGGCGGTTTTGTTCGGTTTACACACACGGTACTTGCTTATGGGTCGTTTTCCGGGGGGGTCGGATGATGACAGCGTCGAAAAACAACAAGCTGCAAGAAGCCCTCCGATGGAAAGCTTCTTCAAAATGGCAGCCCGAAAGACACGTGACGTGTGTTTGCTGCGTCACGTAAGCGACGTAATGTGACGTAGAATGGGAGGCGCGGTTTCTAGAAGAGACTGGGTCACGTGATTGAAGACGGCTGCATTTAATCAAGTGGCGCGAAGCCTCCAGAAGACGAGCCGTTTTTCTTTTGTCGAAGTCTTTGCTTGATAAAAGTAAGTCGTCGACAAAATATTGGTTGTTTTCCCATTTATATCACGTTTGCACTTCGCACACTGTAGTTTGTGGTGAATAAGTTGGTTTAACTCTGTGTAGCATTTGTTTGGCTATTGTGTTAGCTGTAACTGCCGACATTTTCCGTTTTTTTTTCAGCTGCGTTCTAAACTGCTTTTATGTTTTTAACACCAGACTCGTGGAATTCACAATGAGTTTCGGTCCCAGAGTGAGACAAAACCAAGCCAGGTCTAATGAAAACTCCAAAGTGAGCGTTAAGGTGAGTCAAAAAATAACACGTTTACTAGCCTGCACTTATCCCACTTCACGTACGTTGACGCCGTAGTGGCATTATTAAATGATGCGTTAAAGAGTGTCGAATGGCACTTATAAAAAATTAAAGAGATTCCGTGCTTAGTCAATTGCACAGCAGCAGCGTTGGGACATTTATTTAGTTAAATTTGCACTTTATCCTCAGCAATTTTCAGTTACAGGAAATTTACCGTAATACTGGTGCTACAAATACATTTTTTTATACTATAATGCCAGACGTCCAGTCATCCTTTTGCTGTGAATTGAATTTGGTTTGCCTTTGGTAAACATCAAATCATTTGAACTGGGAGCCCTATCAGAAAATGAACATTTGTTTGACTTCCATTGACAAGGATAGACGTTCAATTTAAACTTAACGTTTCTTCTTCAGAGTTTCTCGGAAACAAAAAGCAACATGAGTTCATCCAGACCAGCGCTGAAGGTCCTACAGCCTTCGGCGGTCAATAGAGATTTGGGAAAGCCTTCTCAGGTGAGAATTTCTCAGCAAATCATTATTATTATTTTTGCAACTCCAGCTAAATTTTGGGTGCTTTCCACAAATCAGGCAGGAAAGGGTGCCATCCCAAAGCGTAAACAATGGCTTGCTGAAGAAAACCGAGGGTTGAAAAAAGTAAAGATGGAAGTGAAGTCGACACAGACTGAAGAAATTAACAGTTTGGAAGATGCTGCCAATGAAGCGTATGAGCTTATGGTCAAAGGTAAGGTGACTTTCTTCTTTTTTTTTTTTTTTTTGCAATTTCTTTCAAAATTTAACTTGAATCTTCTTGTAGAAACTCCTCCTCCGGCATATTGGAAAGCAATTGCAGAAGAGCGTCGCAAGGCTTTGTTCAACGTTCTTCAGGAGAATGAGAAGGTCAGTTAATAATTTAAACTTTTTTTCATGGTAGTCAATGGTACAAAATTTACAATTGGTGTTTTGGTAAAATGTATTTTTTTTTTTAAATACACTAATTTACGTTAAAACTATAATGGTTTGGTTCAACTGAACTCATTTGCTACCAGTGAAACATGATCACTCAATGCCAGCCTTCCAAATTGAAATGGATTTAATGTCAATCATGACGTATTTGGTTTTGTGTACTTGCAAAGGTTTGCGTTTTTTATTCAAATCAAGGTTGTCTCATGAACTACATTTTTGACATGGTCTAAACATTCACCCGTCTTTTTTTTCCTTTTCAAACAAATTTCCGTGAAAAAAATTCAATACAAAAAGCTCGGGGGGGGAAACAAACAAACTTGCGTCCACTTCTACTTCGTAATAATCTCGTCTTAATAAACAAAAATAGTTGTACAAAGACCTCGAAGCGAAAGAAGAGCGGATTTCTCGTCTGAAGAGTGAAAATGAAGAACTGCGTGAGCTGGCTGACCACGTGGAATACATGGCTGACATGATTGAGGTACGAACCATGCGCTCTCACTACCAACCCCTGTACTATAAGGTCCACATTTGTTTGGCACCTTAAAGAACTCGCAATTTTTCTCCAGAGACTGACTGGAAAGGGACCTGAAAACCTGGAGGAACTGAAGGCCCTCGCACTCGACGATGAAGATGAAAGTCAAAATGACAGTGATGAGAAAGTTGAAAGTGAAGTAGAGCAGAAATTTGAGAAGGAAAATGACAGTAAGAATTAACTCCCAAGATTTTGATTGTTCCCCTGTTAATACCTCTAGACTAGAATGTCTTGTTTTACCTTTGTTTCCCCATGAAATTGAATTCTTTTTCTAATAAAAGTTTCAAAACATTGCTTCTACATGTGAAGGTGCTTTATCTTTACTTTTGGGTATACATTTCTTTGGAAGGATTGGCTGGTAGAATACTTTAATGGAGTGTTATTTCAATTTTTCTCGTGTGTCAGTCGTTGTATTTTGAATGTTTTCTCAGCTTTCTTCACCGTACCCACGAGGTGGAGACGTTGTCACAACCAGAATGAGCTGCAAATTTGTTTTTGAGTTTGCTTGGCATAACTTTTCTGTCAGGTGAACTAGCATACTAGCACAGCACTTGAAAGCTAAGGAAAATTGTTCGTTCGTTCTGGTTGTGACAAACACTCACAAAGTGGGCAGTCGCTAATGAATTTTTGTCTTGGTAAAACTACATTTTTGTAAAAGGAAAAACTGCAGTTCGCTTTGAGGTATGTAATTGCGTGGTATTTCATATAATTATTATTTATAAATGTGTCTTTAACATTGTGTTCCAATCCATTTGCACATGACTATTTGCTGCAAGCAAATAGTCATGTCCAAATGGATTGGTTGCCATTCAATGATACTGAAACTTAATGCTGAATGAATAGTACATTTGCTAAATAAATTCTAGTTTTGGATCCACACAAAGTACATTTCAAGAATAAACTAAACTCTCCACTTGTCTAAGTACAATTATGCAAAAATAAACTTTATTGCAACATATGAGCAAATGGCGCAGTCTACAGTCAACCAGAATTTACCAGAATTAACAGAATTTAAAGTTCAAGGATAACACTGAATTGTTAAAAGACAAAGTAGAAACAACAAAATACTGTAATGCTTATGTTTCACATGTAAGAGATAACTTGCTTTGCAAAGTAGTAGAGGGAAAAATGATATTTGAAGTTTGCATTCCTAAATATTATTATACAAAATACATTTATTTAAAAAATATAACCACTTGTTTATAGTTAACATATGGCTTTTGTAGCAGGACTTTATTTTGTGCTTTTAAAACATTGCTATTGTGGCCAATTTTTTTTTGATTGAATATACATTCTTATTAAAAACAAATCTCATGCTTTGGTTAAAATACATTTCTGCAAAGTATTTTTTATTTTTTTAGGGAATATAAATCTTTAAAATGACCTCCAAAATATTCTACCTAATTTAACTCCTTGCTTGCCAACGACGGAAGCAAAAAGTTGATCTGATTTTACATTTGACCTCACAGTAACTTTGGCGTATTATTGAAACTTATAAGACAAATCAACAAATTTCCTACTATTCAAACCGCTTTAATTTTTTAAAATAAATTAACTCATTGCTTGCCACAAAGGGGAACAGCCGTCCGATCCATTTAAACTGTGTTAAATGGATTTGACGACTATCGCCAAAAATGGCAGTCAATGACTTAACCCAGTGTTTCCCAACCAATTTACAAGGATTCATAAATTGTAATATTACGAGAGAAAAATCTTAATGTTACGAGATTAACATTGAAATAGGACGAACATAGATTGTACCATTACAAGATTCAAATCATAAAATATTGACATTTATAAGTGTTGCTTATTTTTATGTAACGTGAAACAGAAGTTGTTTCACAGGTTTCAACTTTTGTTGATAAATCCGTGACCACAAAACTTCTCTTTGCGTAATGTTGGGAGATTGAAGTAATATCGGGAGTAAAAAAAAAAGTAATATTATAATGTTACGTGATACGGAAGTTGTTTGGTTTCAAGGACATCAACTTTTGGCCAAGTAAAGTCTGTGAGCACCACATTGCTTTTCACGCGATATTAGGAAAATATTGGGAGTAAAAGTCATTAAATTATGAGATTAAAAACGGCACGTTACTTATTTTGACATGACGTGAAGGGGAAGTTTTTCGGGGTCCGTAAAAATAAACTTGTGCTGACATTAGGTCGGTGTAAAAACTTTGGAATAGTTTTGGGGCTTTATATGATTCCTGTTGATAAAACTTAGATGAGAACGACTTTTTATTGCTAATATAAGCGATATAGTTATAAATGAGAAGATTTGTGCCTTGAGATTTTTTCAATGCAAAAAGTCAGCTCAAAAAAGGTTGGGAAACACTGACTTAAGCAACGCAGGCCATAGTTTTAATGACATAAAAATAGAAATTAAATCACTCGATTGAGCGGGGGAAACATAAATATACAACTATATACATAAAGTCATCTGCTTTTTGTACAGCAGGAGAGATTCTTATCGCAAAGAATAAATAAAAACCCCTTTCCATTCAGAATTGCACTTGGAAAAACTGCACATAATATATCCACCAAGTAGCACTTTCTGAACGCACCCCTAATGTATGTACTGACCGCGTATTTACAAGTGCAAAAGTGTTTAAAAAAATAATAATTGTTAAGATTTCACAGTAACAAAGTGAGGAACAAATGAGTGCAGCGTGCTCCCGTTTAAGTCCAGTGAAAATTTGTGCTCTCCAGTCGAACCCAAAATAAATGCGCCTGGCTTTTTGTGCAGCCATTTGAGTTTTTCTTCTATTTTTTTTATGCCATGAAATGATTTTGTTCATCGTGGTGGCACGTTGGCGTCTTAAAAGGCGGTAGTGACGGCGTTCCCCCGACGTCCGCTCAAAGGAATCATTTCTCCCGGAAGCGTGTCCAGTTGTTCGTAGGCCAAACGACCTTCTTCGCCTGCGCAAAAAAAAAAGATTTCAAGTCATATAATGACAATAGAGAATCATTAGTAAATGAATAGTAAATATATGGAATTGAAAGTAAAGTTTGAACGTTTTTTTTAAGGAATGTCATTAATGTTTTTACCAAAAAATTAAGAATGGAAACTTTTTTAAGATACAATTAATCAGGATGTGTCCTAATAATTTGATGAAAGAAAGTCATTATATTATACAATTGGTTGAAAAATCTTTAAAAAAAACTTAATTGAAATGAATAAAAAATAGGTTTGTCATGTACAAAATAAAGACAGATTTAATAAATTGTATATTGTTAAAATTTTGAACATTAAAATTTGAATACATATATAAGTAAACACTATTAATGTACTGTGTTATATATCTCAAAAGTTATGTTTTATTGAACTAATTTGTGCTCCAGCCAAAACATTTAAAAGCCATTTGAAAAAATGTTATATTTGAAAGTAAAAAATATATATATATGTCAAAAAGTTTTGGCAGTTAGAAGACATTTAAAAAAGGTAATACAAAAACTATACTTAAAAATGAATAAAAATCTAATTTAACTCCAGCAAATACATTGATAAGACATTAGCATTAGTATTACGTTCTTAAATAATACTTTTAATATCTAAAAAGTGAAACGTTTTGAAAGTAAAAACAAATACAAATCCGAAATATATAACATTTACAAGAAACAACATAGATTTAACTCATTCCTAATCCAGTAAAAAACATTCCATACTATAGGCTCTGAAAAAATGAAAGAAGTTACATGGTGAATTTTGAAAAAATGAATACAAATAACATGAAAATAAAAAAATCATCAAGCTCGCCGCCAGTCAAATCCGCTGAATCGAACTCACCGAAGGTGAGCAGCGTTTCTATGGCGACGTGGCGAAGCTCCTCTTCGGCCGAGTCGCAGAGCGCCACCACGGCTCGGATGCTCTCCACCGCCTGGGGGTCATAAAATTAGCAACCTGGTCGCCGACCGCTCGGAAAACCTTCCCGCCGTTTGTCACCGACCCTCAGGCAGCTTAGCGCCGCACACGCCGCTCGCTGGCTGTGAACACCCGCCTCCGACAGCGCTTGCGTGTACCATTCCACCGCCTGCAAATATTAACGAAACGTCATTTTACGCCGTCGCCCGGGGAAATAACCACGACGCACCTTGTTCCGAAAATGCGCGCACGGCGCCGCGGCCAGGTAGTCGGCCACCGCCGACTTGACGGCGGGGTCGTCGGCGGTGAGCAGCGAGGCTAGCGTCCTCAAGGTAGCGCCGTGGGGCCACAGGTGGCACGCCGGCACTTCCTCCAGCGCCGATAAACGCTGACGTGCGTCTCCGCTGCGTAAACGCTCGGCGAATGACTCTGAGTGGAAAAAAAAAAAACTCAAAAGTCAGAGCATATTTCAATTCAGGGTGCCCCCTTCTTACTGCTCCTAATTGGCTGGGATAGGCTCCAGCACCCCTTGCGAGATTAGGCGATGGAGAAAATGAATGAAGGTTCGGTTTAAAAAAAAAAATCATTAATTCATCTTGAATTCGAAAAGTGAACTGCGTCAAAAAGGGGATTTGTGCTAAACTACTTTGCGATTTTTTTGGTTATCGCGGCCATGTCTGGTCTGCATTGACCGCGATATTCGAGGGATTACTGTACTTTACCTTTGATTATTATTATTTTTCTCTTTACAAACGCTGGAGGCCAAAGAGAAAATGTCTTGCGACTGCAAAATATTCCAAAAAATCACAACTGAGACAGCGGAAGGGTTTATGTGAAACAAAATATTGAAACATCATTCATTTCTAACCTTATTTTGCCCTCGCAAACAATAAGTATTTGTCATTTTTTCCTCCCGCTTCGCTTTTCTATGACTTGTGGTAGTTTAGTTCTGTTCAAATTTGAGAAAATAATGAATGTGTTTTCCCCCCCTCCCTAACACATTTACGTAATACACTTTGCGTCGGCAGATCCCTAAAATCCTAAAAGTCAGACTCATGCGACGGGAATATAGTCACCTTCGGAGGCCAAGCGTAGCAGGTGCGTCTCCATGTCGCCGACCTGATGTCGCAGAACGTAAGCGTGGAACTGAAAGACCGTGACGACGTCCTGCCGTGAGCCGTTCCCCTCGGGGAGGTCGTTTCGGTCTGCCATTTCGCACGCCACCAAAGAGATCACTGACATGGCAATCAAAAAAAAAAAGTGGCAATTTGTGAGCATTCTCTTGCATTCGAAGCCCGAAAAACATAGAAAGTGGCTATTTTCTAGCGTAAAATTTTACAATTTAAATTTCTCAAAAGTAGTTCTTTAACAAGAGTAGTTTCACACTATTAAATCGCAAAGTCACTGTATAACGGGAACAAACCTGAGCGGCATCTCTGCGGGTATTTCTCCGTCAGCGGTTTTTGGTATCGCTGAGTCATGTGACCCAACACCCGGTCCAGCGTGGTGTGGAAGAATCCGTCAGAACCGCTGCACTCGGCCCACCACGCCATCACGTCGTCACTCCGCCCCAAACCCGGCACCACTGCAAACACACCGACTCGTGATTGGCTTGCGCGCTTTAAAAAAAAAAAAAATAGATCAAAAAGCATGGGGACAATACATAAGCACATTAAAAATAGAGTCAAATATACATGTATAATGAGAATGAAAATACAACTACAAAATCGTCCATTGCATTTAAAAAAACAAACAAATGAAATGGAAGAAAATGTAGAAAAATTCAAAACACAAATTTAATTTTAAAAAATATATATGAAAAATATAGATTGGATTCTTCTTTATATCAATTATTTTATCTGCAGTAATCCCTCATTTATTGCTGTTATCCGGTTCCAAGACCAGTTAAATAAACGCGATGTAGGGACAGTGTTTTTATTTTGTCTATTTAAAATTATTTGAATTTATAAAAATATGCCCCAATTGTGACGATAGTTGAGCCGTGAAGTGGCGAGGTATTACTCTAGTATTTAGTTTTGGTTCTTTGTATTTTTATTTCAGGGTTTTCTCATTTTTGGCTGTATTTTAGTATTTCTTAAGAACATTTTTATGTGTTTCTCCGATACTTTTTCATGTATATTCATTAAACGTAAAACCAAGCATTAAGGTTAACCCGTGTGAGTGACGCGTACCAACCTTCGGCGGGCGACGTCGGCGTCCCGGGGTGGTCCGCGATAACCTCCGCTATTTCCTCAAGTAGCCGTGTCTGCTCCGCCATTTTGAGAAGGACGCCGCGCCGCTGACACGCGCTCACGCCGGCGCTTAAAACCTTCGCAAAAGGTAGAATTCGTTAAAACGGGTAACCGGCAAAAGATAGCGTTTTGCGTTTAGGAGGCTTTCGTGCCTGGATGAGGCGGCTGCAGTAGCGCAGGTGCACCACCAGGGCAGCGTCTAGGTTGTCGTTGCCAGTGGTGAGAGGCAAGGGGCTGCCTGCCACGCTGTTGCCCACCCCGGTGTCCTCTGTCAGGGCTTCGCTTAGGTGCCCTCGCGGTTCCGGTTGCTGACTGCTAGGGGGCGACAAAACAAAACAAAAATGGTTTGCGCGCACGATAAAGTCAAAGGCAGCTAGTTACTAATGGATCATGTGGAAAATGTCCAAATTTTAATTTGAAATTAAACTGAAAACTTAAAATGACCAGTTAAACCTCAAATGATTTTGAATTACATTTGTTTTTCATTCCCTAAAACTAAATATTTCATATGAAAAAATGTTTTCCATTTAAAACTATTTCTTATGAAGGAAAAAAAAAAGACCCTTTGATGGCTACATTTACATTTAACAAATATAGTAATCCTTTGAATATTGCGGACAATGGACCCATGGCCACAAGAAGACAAAGGACTTAGACTAAAACTCCCATTTAACTGTTTTTATCAAGCGGAGAGGAACTATTTTCACTCGGAGTACAGTATTTAAAGTAGTTACATTTTTAAATATATACAATATATTTAGATATTAATAGATTAGTCTTCTGACATGCTTATAGCTGTAATATTGAATAAATATACAATAATTGTATTTGGGTACTGGTATTTCTGTATAGGCGCCAAAACATGTATTGTGGTAGTTATAATGGGGGTGATCCTACTTTGCAGTTTTTCGTTTATCGCGCCCATGTCTGGTTTACACTATCCGCGATATTCGAGGGATTACTGTATGTGTCAAAGTGGCGGCCCAGGGGCCAAATCTGGCCCGCCGCATCATTTTGTGTGGCCCGGGAAAGTAAATCATGAGTGCCGACTTTCTGTTTTAGGATCAAATTAAAATGAAGAGTATAGATGTATATTAAATGTCCTGATTTTCCCCCTTTTAAATCAATAATTGTAACTTTTTAATCATTATTTTCTGTGTTTTTAGTTCAATAATCATTTTGTAAAATCCAAAAGTATATAAAAAAGCTAAAATAAACATTGTTTTAGAGGTATAAAAAACTGAATATTCAGGGCTTTTAATACAGTTCTTTTAATCCATTTATATAAAAAAAAATAGAAATCAAGTTGATGTTAAAGCGGCCCACGAACCAACCCGAGTCTATATCTAAATTTAAAATATTATTTTCATGTATTTATGTATTCCTCCTAAAAGTGATTTGCGTAAAGGAAATAAGGAAAAGTATAGGCCGCAAATTTGAAACTCACCAACAGCGTTCCCCGTCGTTGTCAAACGGCGGTGGCGCGGCAAGGACGACGGCAGCCACCGTGGCGTCGTCCCCGATGTCGTCGTCGTCGAAATCCGACGTGTTGAGAAAGTCAAAGCTCTCCAGCGCGCTTTCCACCGTCAAACTCAGGCTAGATGAGCGACTCCTGTTGCCGGGCAGGCGGCACTGTGACGTGAAAAAAAAATCATTGTAATAATTAAAAACAGAACAAGAAGAGCAATCAAATGTGGGCCGGACCTTCAATAGGTCCTCCAATCGCATGACTTCTTGTTCCAAGTCCTGTAGTTCTCGACATCGGTGCGTGAGCGCCCCGAGGGTCAAGAGGAGCCCGTGGATGGCGTCCTCTAGGCCGCCGCCCTCAAAAAAGATCCCCCGTCCCTCTCCGGGTAGCGCGGCGCCCTCGTCGTCCGTCTCCGATAACGTCAGCCGCTTGACTAGCTGTCGAGTCAGGTTGCTGCCGTCGTCCTCGTCGTCTGAGTTGAAATTTAAAAGGTGGATCGCACAATGATTACTGAACAAAAAATATCTTTTTTTAAATGGTACCAAAAGAAACCAAAAAATCAGCTCATTTACATTGTATTGTTACTGGAAAAAAATCCGTTTTAATATTGTAAATACAGTAATACCTCGTTTATCACGGTGAATAGGTTGCAAGAACTCCCCTGATAGGTGAATCATTAATTATGGTGTCTATTTAATATTATTTGTACTTAAAAAAAACGGTTACTATTCACATCAGAAGGATGATTAGAGTTCTATTATCCTCAATCACATCAAAATAGTTAAATGCAGAACCAGGCATCAAATGAGAGCAAAAAAAATGGCTTGTAAAGAGTAGAAAAACATTTCAAAATGATTACATTTGGACTGTATGTCCACTAAAATACAAAATATTGCAACCCTGTGAGGCTCAAATGAAATTGTAGTACTTTTGATTGATTAAAAAAATATATTTTTCAAATTTATGAAAGTGCAAATTTACATAAAATATCATTTTAACCACATTGAGTAAGAAATGTTATCATTGTAAAAAGACTTGAAAGTGAGATTGTGGGCTCACCTTGTTCCAACTGGACCGGCTTGAGCTGGTCCACGTTGTCCAGAAAGACGTCCTCGGGCGCCACCGTGGCGCCCCGCCCGCTGCTGCGTTGAGATTCAGTCCGTTCCCACTCCGAGTCCTCCAGGCTCCCGCTCGTCCCGCTTCCCGTCTCGCCGGCGCCACCGTCTTCCTCTTCCTCTTCCTCCTCCTCTTCCTCTTCTTCTTCTTCTTCTTCTTCCTCGGCAATAGAGCCCTCCCGTATCCGGCAGGGAGAGGCCGATGCCTCCGTGTCGGGCGGCGTCACGGTGATCTCCGGGTTGGAAGGCGCCGGCGAGTGCGAGCTGAGTGCCGGGCTCGGACTGGACGCGTCGGAGAAGGTGTAGGACAGACGCTTGCATTCCGACGCGCTGCCGTTTTCAAAAACGTCGTCCGGTAACGTCGACTGACGGGTGAAAGAGACAATGTCATTTTACCACGTTACTGACATTTCAGCTGGTTTTTGAGTCATCATGTTTCACTGCCATTGAGAGTTCAAAGCGTCCAAAAAGTCAAGTGAGTTCAAAGTTGACACCTGACCACAAAATGAACTATTTTATGGAATATCAGGAACAATTTTTTTTTTGAATTCCTTTTTAATCAAGTGTCTATTTTTGGTAATAATAATTTTAAAAAACATCTTAATTCTCAAGTAGTCATGTAGGCTGCAATATTTAATTGAGTATATATATTTTTTAAATGAATCGTTATCGTACATTTAAAAAAATCAAATTAAAGTCAATTTATAAGAACAACTAGATTAAAATGAGTTAAAATGCCAAATTCAAGAAGAAATACAGATCCCAAAACACTGGAAAGTTCTTTATCATGATTTATTTCATTGTATTTGACTCATTGCCTGCCAGTGACAACAATAGCCGTCCGCTTGACTTATAGTGAGAGGACTCCCTCGCGCTTGGGTGCCATTGACGAGGCTAGACGCCCAATCCTCCCGGTCAAAATGGATTGGACGTCTGGCACCGTCAACGGCAGCCATTTAATGCCATCCAAAGGTAGAATGAGGAAAAGAGAGCAAGTCAAGAATGATCCAAAAATAGAAAGCTCATGCAGGCACGCCAAACGGGCTCCTTGCCAAAAGTGGCCAAACGTGCACTCACGTAGACCTCCAGGCTGGATTTGGGCCTCGGCGAGGACAGGTCGCCGAACGAGCGGACGCGCCTGAACTTTTCCAGCAGGGCGTCTCTGAGCGCGTGCAGAAAGGACGGACGCTGTGGCGGGCGCCACGTCTTAGGGCGCGCGTGCAGTTAAGGGGCGCAGGGTTAGTCGGGGGCTTGCGGGCACATGCTGGGGGGCCACATACACGCTAGCGTAGGCGCCGTGCCGGCCGCTACTCACAAAGAAGGAAGAGTCCTGGAAAGTGGGCGTCTCGGGGGTGCCCTGGCTGTAGATGGACACCCGCCGCTGCAGCGCCGCCGCTTTGCTAACGTTGCTCGACGATAGCGTCAGGTCCTCCACGTCGAAGGGGCTGCGCCACAAATACCAATAGTTACGCCCACAAATACCATATTATTTACACTACATCGCATTTTAGTGTCAATTTGCTTTGAACAAACAGTACCGTATTTTCTGGACTTTAAATTGTGCTTTTTTATAGTTTGGTTGGGTCTAGAACTAGTACTCAAGTGCAATGTTTTGTTTTTTTTCCTCACTGAAAATCGAGAGCCTGTTGTTGTTGTTGTTTTTATTTCGTTTTTTAAGGCTATCGTAGCTATCTGAAAAGTGTTATGATAATAGATGCCTATTTAGCCAGTTGTTCTCCATTATAATATTGTTACTTTCATTTATGTTTGTGATCATGTAAAAAATCCTCCTCCCAAAAATGCGATTTATACTCCAGTGCGACTTATAGTCCAAAAAATACAGTAATACCAATCAAATTCAGAACAGGCTAAATAAGTGCCACTCCAGGCCATAAAAAACATAATCTGGGTTTAAATACACAATTAAAAAAAGAATAAATAAATAACTAAAACAGTTATATCCAACCAAATAAATGAATTGAATTATTTTCTAATAGAAATAAAACAAATTAAACTGAACAAAAAACAAAACCAGTATTTAAAAAAAAACTTCTAAACTCCATTAAAAATCATTTAAAAGAAAAAATGAATAAGAAAATATTTTTCATTTTAATTGAACTCCTTTGCAGCATTTTTAATCAGAGATAATTGCCCTATTTTTGGGACAACTAACCACACCAGTATAAGATAAATGCAATTTCCAATCCAGATAACATGGAAGCGCAACTTTGCCAGTAAGAAGACTAGTACTTACTACCAGGTGACCTCCAGGTTGAGCTTAATGGTGCCCAGGTCATTGATATCCACGGCTACCACCTGAGGCATGGCGGTGAACAGTTCCTTAGTCTCGCAGATTACGCTTCCCACCAGCAGGTGCGTGGCTAACCCCTTGAGCTCCGTCACCTACGACCACACAACAATTCAATATTAACGTTAAACAACCCCCCAAAATAAAGCGCTTCCTCCAGAGTCGTCCAATGACCTTAATATTAATGAGGTCGCTAATGAGCGGCATGAAGACCATCTCGTCGCCGTCCCAACTCTGTCTGGAGTTCACTTCGATCCTCCCCTTTAGTTTCCATCGCTGACGACCGTAACGCATGAAGATCTGCGCCGCCGTCAATACAAACGTTACTCATAAGAACGTCAATATTTCAGATTTTTCCAAAGGTTTGGGAACTTGCCTCGTACTGGTCTCCCGGACAGAGTCGAGCAAAACCTGCCAGTCCTTCAAGAAAAAACATCCAAGTTATTCAATATTACGTCAAATTTTGGGGTTCGGTTTTATAGAGTTGACAGAAAAAAAATGGCGTTACGATCCAGGAATTTGGCACACTCGCCGACGCCCACCTTTCATCTTGATGTGAAATTCTCCGAGTAGGTTCTCCATGTCGCTCTCAAAGGCGCTCATGTTCTAGACACAGAACGTAGGGGGGAAAAAATTAAGTTTCAAAAGAATGAATTTAGAAACCAATGTAGACCACCTCGGTGTACTCCTTGTATCGCCGGTTGACCTCGACGATGCTCTCCTTGGTGGCCTTGGTGGAGGGCGAGGAGCTGAAGGCCTGCTTCATGCGGCTGGCCCCCTCGCGAAGGCGACTCTGGATGCAGAAAGCCTCGTACAACTCGTCCACCTACAAAAAAATAACGCGGACAATTTTGCATCAGCCGATGCCCTTTTTTGGGGGGGCTGGCGCGGAGGTACACGGTCGATGGGTCGCCGGTCTTTTGGTCGCCCGGAAGGTTATTGCTAATTACCATTTAAATCGTTGCTCAAATTCCCTAAATACAAAATGCTAATTATTATTTAGTCATACTTAATGCCCTATTAATTATTAGGCTAAAGAAAAGCTCCAAATCTCCCGTACTTTCATTGTGTTTTGTTGGAGAACTTGTTAAGAACCTAACTGGCGTAGCTTCTTAAAGGGACAACGCATGTACATACAAACTCACACGTCGGCTCAGTGAAACTGTTCATGGCCATTGTTGGCTTTTATTGATGCCTAGACCGTGTTGTTTTACCTTGTTTTGGCGCCGGTCTTTTGGTCGCCGTTTTTTTGGTCGCCCGTTGTCGTGGTCCGGGCGAACAAAAAGACCGCGACCAAAAGACCGGCGACCAATCGACCGCACACGGGCACGGAAATGTAAAATAAGACTTTTCAATTGAAAAATGGAGGACGAGAACAGTAGCGATGACGCAAGCCTTTCACGGAGGTGGTAAAGCGATGAGTCAGCGCTTATGTAACCCCCGCCCTCGTGAAGTGCCCCCCTAACACGCACACACACGCACACACACGCACACGCACACGCACACGCACAGACCCCGTCACACTTGAGCCAGCTGGGCCCAGGCCACGGCGAACAGTCTGCGGCGTGTGTACGCAGCTGCTACGCTGGCGTACAAAGTCAACGTGGAAAACACAAATAAAAACAGAGCTATTGCTATTAAACAAAGAATTAAAAGTGACTACATTAAAATCAAATCATTGTAAAAATGTTAATTGCTAAATATATCACAACGATACAAAATGACATTTTTTTTTCTATTTTAGCTTTCATCAATGAAAAAATATTATTAGTTTTATTTGTAATCAATTTTCTATATTACTTCTATTCCTCACGAATGTTTATCTTTTATTTTATTTTAGGATTTTCCACAATTGGCTGGCAACCCATTCAGGACTTCCCCCGCCTGCTGCCCACAGTTGGATCCAGCACCCTCTACAACCCTTGTGAGGATAACGGTACGGAAAAATCTATGAATGAATTTTATGATTTTCTCATTTTCCACGGTATTTATTCAATTTTATTTTCTGGATTTAGTATTTTTTGATGAATACACTTGACATGGCTAGCCAATCATCAACGTTTGCTTCGATAGGATTTCCACGCTTGTTCATCTCACTTTAATCGGCGCAAGACGGATTTGAAGCGCCACTGCTAAAATCCTCTTAAACGTATCGACGTTCTCCTCAATACACACACTATTGAAAACACACGCAGGGACAAAAATACACACCAGGAGATTATCAAACTAGGCGAGTCACGTCAAACATCAACAAGAACTCGGTGGTCGACAACCTCATTCAAGATGGACGACCATAATAACCCATGCAAAGACAGCGGGCAGCTATTTTTAAAAGTTGACACTTAATTACGGTTTTGAGGGCAAGTGACCATTTTTTCTTCATAATTTTTTTTTATGTAGAATTGAAGTACAGTAGTACCTCGAGATACGAGCTTAATTCGTTCCAGGACTGAACTCGTATGTCGATATTCTCGTAACTCAAACGAACGTTTCCCATTGAAATGATCTAAAAACTAATTAATTTGTTCCAACCCTCTGAAAAAACACCCAAAACAGGATATTGTGCTGTTGCTAATCAATGAGAGGATGCATTCCAGAAGTCTACTGCAAAAAAAATGAAGATTAAAGCAAAAAAAGAAGAAGATTAAAGCAGTTCTAAATGTAATATCTCAGTTCTGTCACCAGCGATTTCCATATTTTAGCTCACAGGTTAGCGAAGAGCCAGATGCACCCATCAAAAGAGCCACATGTGGCTCCCGAGCCATAGGTTCCCTACCCCTGGGTTAAATACAAAAAAAAATGCATGCATTAAGGATTAAAACTGGCGTTTTGCACATTCATGTGGGCATATGTCCCCCTAAGATGAAGTCAAAACGAGTGAGAATTAGCGCAACCTGGCATTTCAGTTGAGAGAAGAAAAAAAATCTACAGTCAAAGCAAACACGCGTTCGCGTTTAGTCTCGGGGGGCCGTGTAGCAGCTGCACTTGAATCTCTCATTGCTGATATTAACATAAAACGCACAGTAAGGTGCCGATTGGCTGTTGATGTCATATCTCATGGCAGGTGGAAGAAAAATTGGACATTAGCATTTGATTCAACGGACGCCTAGCGCAAGTCAATGGCAGCCAATGAGTGTCCCATGAGGGGTTAAAACAGTATTATCCAGTAAAAAACGCCATTTTACAATGTATATATAAAACCATTTCTCCCATTTTAAGTGTTTTTTTTGTTAAATATGACTCTTCCCAGGTTCCTGTTTTGGTCTTTATGAAAACTTTTTGTTGACCTTGTGATGTGAGTCGTTACGTTTCTATTTTTCGCGGCGCGAGAACAGAGGACGATTCATTGGCGGTCTTCACAAAGCCCCTCAGTGTTTGTTTTAACCCCTCGTGACCACACGCACTTGGTTTCCCCCAACCGCCTCTTTTTCAAATTCTCCTTTTCTCTCCCTACCGTTGGCCGGCGGGGTGCGAGCGAGCGAGCGAATTAAAAGCGCACGCCCCCGCTTAGATGCCTCCCGTTCAAAAGCCGGCCTGCCGGTAGCCATGGCAACCCCGGAACAGCACGAGCGAGTCGCCGTCACGTCTGATAGGCCGAGAGGCAACATCGAGCGCGTGACAATAAGGAAGTTGCGCGACCTTGAAGATGATGAACGCGCGGCCCAAAGCAAAAAAAAAAAAAAGAGGACAAAAGAAAACCTGGCAACCGAAAGGAATCGGTGGCCCAGTTTCTCTTCAGAAATCTCGTAAGGTTAACATTAAATGTATAATCAGAAAAAAAGTAGGATATCATTGATAGGTCATTCCTTATTTAGATCAAAACTAACTAACCTAAACCATTACACATCAAAAAATGCTGCTCGTTACCTTGCTCATGTGAAACTCCAGTCGTCTCATGTACCTCTCGATGGCTTTGATTTGCTGCAAAAAAATACAAAAAAAAAATTAAAATAAAGCCTGAAACCCTGACTTACTCATCGGCTAACTGTTAAAACATCAAATAAGTATTTCAACTCCCAGTTAAATACATGTCATTTGACAAAATTAGCACTTATGCATATATACACTTCAAATAGCGATTTTTGACGCCAGGATTTCGTTTCCTGTCTTCACTCACCTTGTCAAGATCATAGAGCACGCCCTGCAAAGACACAAACACAACACCATGACTACACTCTCTATTATTATTATTATGGTCTTCTGCCATTGAGTCACCACCGGCGACCATCTTGTCGAGATTTTTGACTCACCAGCCGCGAGTTCCTCTTCATGTCCTTCATGAGCAACGTTAGCTTGTCCAACTCGGTCTGGTGGACCTCCAGATATTCCCTATCAAAGACACGTTAGGTAGCGATTTTGACAATGGCACCCAATTATGTTTACTTAATGCTAGTCTCGTTTTAAATTTCAATCGGCAATTTTGCGCTAACTCACTCCAGGCCTCGTTTAAGAGACGTGTAAACATCTTCCAGTCTTCCAGGTTGAGGTTCTCTTGAGGCAGCGCCAGCGCCGCCCTTGTGGCCGGACAGATGGGGTTTCTTGGTTTTAGACGCCGCTTTCTTCTGCGGCACCGAGTTGCCCATGAACGAGTTGCACCTAAATGCAACACAAACACACGTTCACTTATTTCGTCAACAGTTTTCAATCCAATCAATGTCTGATCCCCCAAATTTTTTCCCTTCATAACTTCTAATGTGTTCATTTCAAGCCTCTTAAATATATTCAAGTTTAATATAATGTTGGATATGTTGGTAACAAGTATATGTCTGTATTTTTTAAGGGTTTTGAAATACAGAATATAGATACTCTAAACCCCCAAATTGTAGTTTTCCTCACTAAATTGATAGGTGTTGATTTTATATATGTACTGAAGTGCAATATAAACTTGGGGATTGTGGATGTTTTGGTACCAATTGTTTATTTTGAGCATATATCTACTAAAGTCGAATATTAGGTGGGCCATTGCAGATATTAGTAGCAAGGACATGTCTGTCGCTATTGCATCAATATTACAAATTCCAAATGTTCCTAATTTACATTGAACTTTAACACATTTATAGAACTTAAAATTAAATCATTTGCATTATAATGGGGTAGAAAAAGAATAGTATATACGATATGTTATTTTTTTCGGGAAAACATCTTGAAAATGTGGTTGCCGCAAACAACAACAATGTAGCTCCGCCTCCGCCTCCCATATTCTAGTAATATAAAACACGGCAAATAATTGATGTTTCACTTCCGTTAAAAGAAAAGCTGTTGTACATTATTAAGCACACAAGCGTGTGACTACCCGCGTGTCTAGCCATGTGCAGAATGTGAAGTATGGCGTTTGCGTGGAGATCCACAGGCCAAGCGTGCGTGACTGTTGGGGCTACTTGCCAACACTTAAATAAACTCGAACACAAGAGCACACATTGAGACAGAAAGAATGAAATTCAAGGCCGCGTCTGCAGAGGCGGGGGTCAAGCAAGAACTCAGATGCCGGAGAATGTGACTACTCTCCAGGCCTCTCCAAGCTATTTCCCGCCCTAAACCTGCTTCAACGGTGTTTTTAATAGAGATAAGACAAGTCATAAAAATGGGAGGCGTTAATACAAATGAAGGAGGTGGAGGATAAAATGGTGTAGTGCACATTTGAACCAATAGGTGTAGATAAATTCTATTCTAGTGACTTCTAATACATCAGAGTGCAAAAGTGTGCAAGATTAAATATAAGAATACAATTCATTTTTCACATTTCCCCCCTGAAGTAACTAAAATAAATTTCTTTAAACATCAATTTGTATCCCTCCTTTTCAGGTTTTAGAATGCAAATATCATCATCAGTTACTATTCATAGGGTATGGAAAATAACAAAGTCACTTGTCAAGGCAGAGGCGAAAACTCAAGTTTACTCAGCGGTACTTGAGAAAAAATTCCTCTACGTCCCTCTTAATGAGCGAACACAATTTTTAAGTCAAGACAAGTACATTTACCCAGAGGACTCAACATTCTGGGATTCGTCACACTTTGGAGGAGTGCAAGAATCTCCAGCATGGTTTGTCATGCTGTGGTACTGTATGTCACTGTAAGCTACCAGCGTGTGCTGGATAGATTTTTGAATCATAGCTTTCATACAAGGGATTACACACATTAAGAAAATACAGAATAGTAGTAAAACCGCAAGAAAGGGAGTTGCAAATTTAATCAGAATATGGAACCATGATCCGGTTGTGAACCACGACCACAGTGATGCACCTACGGCTGAGTGATCCTGGGCCATGGTGTTGGCTAGGGCTTTCATTTCAGCTATGGCACGAGTTATGTTACCTTCGTCACCGGTTTCATCTGGGATGAAGGTGCAACAGTGTTCTCCAACTATGGCACACACACCTCCATCCTTAGCTGTTATCAAATCTAGGACCATTCGGTCTTGCAACTCCATTTCTCTAAGGGCTTTCAATTCATCTGCTATACCTTGTAGGGCCTTGACTGTTTGGTTAATGAACAGTCCCATGCGATAATTCAATGTCTCTACACGGAGCATAAGTTTACCCACTCCAAGCTGGGGAAGTAGTGACAATATGATTTTTTGGGGGGTGGACCATAATTTATGATCATCAGGAACATCACTGCCCCAAATTGAATCATGTGGTTTGAATTGCACTGGTGTTGATCTCTTATTTCTTACTGGTATTTTCACTCCCCTTAAAATGAATGCATCTTGGACCATCTGCACCATTGCACAACGACCTTTCCATGCTGTGGGCAAACCCAAATACACCGTATATCCACACATCCAATACCCATCATCTTGAGGATCAGTGCCCATCACATCGGGGACAGTGTAATAGTCCCTGCAGGTGGCACCCAGGGGTGCTCCTGTGGCATTGAACCTGGCTTTGTTAGTGGTGTCTCGTGTGCACGGAGTAAGTACCTCACTACAGTATTTCATGGGGACTTCTCCTACCGGTCTAGAGTTGCCCCATAATGCCATGTTACTAGCGAAACACACAGCCTTAAAATCGCGTGGGAATGGGACGTTGTTTAACATAGCTAGATTTGTCCAATCATAGTTCAATAACCTTGTGAATTTTCTACCTGTTAAAGGTGGTACAGTGGCATCAATTTTGGGAACTACAGATCTAATTACATTCCACAGGTACCGTGATCTCAGGATGTCGGGATACCATAGAGGTGTGTAGGTGTTATAGGCATAGGGGTCAATCGGCTTGGGATACACTGGTGGGGTACCTGTGGAATAGGGCATACGACTACACACATAACAACTTTCTTTCACACCAGTTAGTTTTTTCTGAAATACCATGAAATTATACCACATATTTTCTTCGTAGTGGTTCTTTGGATTGTTCTTTTCATACCACTTCACTCTCCTCTGTGACAGGATCACAGCATTGTCTCGTTTTTCAACTCGAATCTCTGGGGGCGGGGCATTCAGCCACACCCAGGCTGTCACTGACAGTACAGTCACTGTGATGAGGGTGGCAACAGCTTTCATTTTGGCTTCTGTGTGAGGGTGCAAAGACTATGAGAGGTCAAGGTTAGGTGAGGGGTGCTCGTGGCAGGTGAGCAGACGTCAGATGAGTTTTTCACGAACAAGGGTTTTGGCACCGTCCGACTTCCAGTCTACTCAGAGTCACCGATTTCTCGAACAACTTTGACTTGGGATTGGTGAATCCACGTCGACCTCTCAGCAATCTTTACTGCTGTGGGGGTGGTGAGTTGAACCACGAATGGGCCTTCCCAACGTGGCGAGGACCAGGACTTCCTTTTTATGACTCGAATCAGGATCTGGTCACCAGGCTTCACCACCTCCTG
This sequence comes from Stigmatopora argus, assembly GCF_051989625.1. Lineage (NCBI taxonomy): Eukaryota > Metazoa > Chordata > Actinopteri > Syngnathiformes > Syngnathidae > Stigmatopora > Stigmatopora argus. Next base: position 3,284,540 of record NC_135407.1, read on the forward strand.
CAAGGGAGACAAAGGGGATAGCGGCAGCTTACATGTATTTTGGACAAGTTTTTCTCTAAACATTTTTACCATCCACTCTGTGAGTGGATCTGCCTCGCCCTTAGTCTCTTGCCATGGTTCACCTTCCCATAGGGGAAGTTGAAATGGTCTTCCATGAACTATCTCAAAAGGTGTTAATCCTGAGCTAGTTGGTACTATTCTCATATATGTTTTGACCAGTGATAGGCATTCTGGCCATGGCTTTTTTGTCTCTTCCATGGTTTTCTTAAGCCTTAGTTTTATTGTACCATTCGTTCTCTCTACCAGTCCCGCACTTTGCGGATGGTACGAGCAGTGGTTTTTTAAACTTATTCCTAGGTGTTTTGCCATGTGTTGTACTATGCTGTTTACAAAATGAGCTCCATTGTCACTCCAGATGATTCTGGGGATCCCATGTTCTGGGATTATGTGTTTACAGATGGCTTTAGCCACCGTCAATGCGTCTGGTGATTTTGAAGGGACTATTTCAGTCCATTTTGAGAATGAGTCAATCAAGACTAAACAGTATTTATATTGGTTGCTTCTGGATAATTCAATGAAATCCATATGTATAATTTCAAATGGGTAGGTACCTTTTGGGCATTGGCCTCGTTTGGGCCTGAGGTTACCTTGCACATTATGTCTGCAACAAATTAAACAGTTCTTACAAAAATTTTTAAAGTAGGTATTTAGACCTGTTGGCACATAAAACACACGCTGTACCATATTAATCATTCCCCCTGTTGAGACATGAGACTTTCCATGGCTCAATTTTGCTACCATTTGGAATAAATTCTTTGGTAAGCATGGTAGGCCTTTTGTTGTATATAGGCCGTCTGCAGACTGTTCTGCGCCTTTAAGTATCCATGCATCTTTTTCTTTCTGTGGTGCAATGTTTTGCATATCAATCAATACTGTTTTTGGGATTGACTCATTTTGTTGTTGTTGTTGTGTATACTGTGCAGTAAGTGTTTGTGCTGCTCCTTTAGCTGCTGTATCTGCTCTAGCATTTCCTCTACTAATTCTGTCGCTGCTGTTAGTATGTGCCTTACATTTGCATACAGCTATGTGGCTTGGAAGTAGTACTGCATTAAGTAATTGTTTCAGCAGTTCGGCATGTTCTACTGATTTGCCTGTGGATGTTTTCATCCCTCTTCTATTCCATTGTGCGGCAAATACATGTAGAGTGGAGTGTGCATATTGGCTGTCTGTATAAATGGTGACCTTCTTACCTTTAAACAATTTGCATGCCTTTGTCAATGCTATAATTTCTGCAGCTTGAGCTGATAGATTAGATGGCAATTTTTCTGCACATAAGACTTTGTTGTCTGTGACGACTGCGAATCCTACTTGATTTCTTCCTTGTTCTGATTTGGATGCTGATCCATCTACGTATACATAAGTGCTGTCTGGAATAGGAGTATCTTTGAGATCTGGTCTTGGTTTGCAGCTTTCGCTGGTTCTTTCATCACATTGGTGTGGATCTCCGTCTTCTTCAGTTGGTATTAACGTTGCTGGGTTCAAGGTATTGCATCGCTTAATGGTGAGATGGGGTTGCGATAACAATGTGGCTGTTATGGCCAGGTGTCTTGCTGGTGACAGGAATGACATTTTGGTTTGTGTTATCAGTAGATCCACTTCATGGGGGACTTGGAGTGTGAGTGGATGGAACAGTACAAGTTCAGCTGTCATCTGGACGGCTAATGCTGCTGCGCACACTGCTCGTACACACGGAGGTAGAGCAGCTGCAACTGGGTCCAGTCGTTTTGAGTAGAACGCTACTGGTTTCATCTTTGTTCCATGTGGTTGTAGTAACACTGATGTCATGAACGTTCCTTTGCAAGTCACTGTTTGGGTGAATGTTTTTTCATAGTCAGGAAGCGCTAGGACTCCTGATTCCAGGATTTGTTGCTTCACTTCCATGAATGTTCGGTTTCCTTCTTCAGTCCATGTTACTGGGTCTCTCATTGTCATCTCAGTAGCATAGATCATGTCTAGCAGTGGTTGAGTTAGTTCTGCATAGTTTGGAATCCAACTCCTGCAGTAGTTAGTTAGGCCTAAGAAGGCCATCATTTGTTTTTTCGTCTGCGGTTTCGGACATTGCTGGATGGCTTCTCGTCTTCCATCCGTTAGTTCCCTTCCTTTCTGTGAGACTCGGTGTCCCAGGAAGGTGACTGACTCCTGACAGTACTGCAGTTTCTTCAGCGACGCTTTGTTCCCAGTTTGCTCCAGATGTTTGAATAATCTGATCGCTTCTTCTTTGTTTTCCTCTTCTGTGGGACTGGCTATCAGTATGTCGTCTACATATACTAAGATCTGTGTGGTGTCTTTATGTTCATGCTGATTTATACATGCTGCGATCTCTTGTGAGAATATTGTGGGGCTGTCACAGAACCCCTGTGGCAGCCTTGTGTATGTGTATTTGGTTCCTTCGAACGTGAAACCAAACCAGTCTTGGGCTGTTTTGTGTAATGGAATAGAGAAAAATGCATTACTTAGATCAATTACTGTAAAGAATTTCTGATGTGGTTTTAACTCGTTCAACAGTTTATGTGGGTCTGGTACACAGGGTGCTCTGGATCTCACTGCTTCGTTGACCCGTCTTAGGTCCTGGACCAATCTCCACGTTCCTGTCTCTGTTTTCTTCACGGGAAAGATAGGCGTGTTACATTCGCTTGATGGACTTTCAATTAGAATGCCTGCTTCGAGCATTTCTTTAATTACTGGTCGGATGCCATCTATAGCATCTGGTTTAAGGGCGTATTGTTTGGCTCGTGGTCGAAATGATGTCTTGGGCTCAATTCTTACTTCCTTTGCTGTGGTCATTTTTCCTACGTCTGCTTTTGATTTGGACCACAGTGAACTCGGTACTGTAGGGAAGTCTTCAGCTTGTAGCAGTATGTAGTCTTGTCATGCAGTCAAATGCGTTTTCGGACTTGCTTGAGTCATCCACTTCAGCTTATGTCTTGTCACTGTTCCATATGGGGTGTTTGTCAGTACGCTGACTGTGGGAGTCTGATGTGACCACGACTCCTCGCTTCTGGTCTCCAAGAATTGCACCATGTGTCCTAGGTCTTTCCAGGACCTGTGTGGTTTTCTCTTTATGGACACATGGGGTGTTATCCCAAACTGTAGCAGTTTTTCCGCTTGAGGCGGCAAGTCCACTGAGGTGGCCGCATCCCCCTCTGTCGTGGAGTACAAGTACTGCAGTCGAACTAGTTGGGGTCCCAGTCGCTCAAACTGTTTAACAAATTCCGGTCTGGCTTTCCCAAACTTCATGGTGATGTGTAGTGGCCAGTGGGTTTGTGTTTGGCCATTTACATTTTCGACTTTGGATTTTAAATGCCGGATTACAGATGAGGGCCCTTGTGTTGCTAAATCTAGGGAGTAGAACGTATAAGGTTCCTCTTGATCTTCGACTACTTGGATTTCCGCTTCTTCCCACCTGTGTACTGGTTTCATACCATCATCCGTGGGGATAAGGCTGATTCCCAGTTTACGGAGTAGATCTCTTCCCAGGAGGTTCACAGGACAGTTCTTACTTAGGACGAACTTTGCTTCATGATCTCGTCCATTTTCATCTGTTATTTTTGTTTTCTTCGACTTCTTCAACAGCTCCATGTGTCCTCCTGCTCCTATCACAGTGATCCATTCCTTTCCTGGTACCAATCCTGGCACTTTGTCTTTGATGACTGATTTATCTGCTCCAGTGTCGCATAAGAATCTTACTGGTGTTTGACTTTGTCCCACCAGCAAGGTGTAGTATGGTTTGCTGTCTCTGTCCCAGAGGGTGGACATGATTTCGGTTAAGTCTAACACTTCTACTGGCGAGCAGGGGGTTTCTTCGTCCTCCCCATCGCTTTCTTCAGTTTCCTCTTCCGTGTTAGGCTTCCATTTCTCTTTCTTCTGGCGTCATTCTTGATATTGATTTTCAGGGTTGAACGGTGGGGGTCTCTGGTTCCACGTTGGTGGATTTTTGCAGTCTCGAGCAAAGTGTCCTCTCTGTCCACAATTGTAACACTTGTCATCTGGGTTTGCTTTTCTTGGTGGGCCGTGTCTTCCTCGGCCTCTTCCTCGGCCTCTTCCTCTTCCACGTCCTCGTTGGTAGAATATTTCTGATGACTCTTGGTTCACCAATGAGGCCATGGCTTGGGTAAGAGTATTAACTCCGGAGCTTACCTGTTTTTGGCGGTGTCTCTCCTCGGCATGAATCGCCCACTCCATTAATTGATTCATTGGCATGGTTCGGTATGTGACACAGTATTTCTGCACGAACCCTTTGATTTGGGGCTGGAGCCCTTCCAGGAACCCTTGTCTCAATTGGGCTTGGTACGCTCCTTGCTCATTTTGGTCTTCTGTTATCCCACTGTGGATTTTGAACACTTCTTCAAATCTTGCTCTAAATTTATGAATTCCTTCTCCTTGTTCCTGTGTTGTGGCTCTGATTTTGTCATAACATGGTGTAGGGCGCCACGTGTCTCGAACTCGGGTCAGGACTCTTTCCACTAGCTGCGTTAGGTATTCTGAATCATGGGGGTGGATTTTTCCTTGGTTGTTTCTCTCGTCGAAGTTTCCTCTTACTCTGGCCCAGTTGTGTCCCAGACTCAAGGTGAATGCCTTTCTTGTCTCAGCTCCATTCAGGTGGAAACTTTGTCTCAGCTGTTCAAAATTATTGGTCCATTCAATTGGGTTCTTTATTGGGTCTCCCAGTCCTTTGCATGCTTCGGTGCATTCGGACTCGGTCCATGGACGGTGGACGAGAATGGTTTGATCGCGATCTCCGTTCACTTGAAAGTGTGGATTTGCAACTTCAACCATGGGGTACATTTGGCTTGGTGGTGCCCATGGCTGTGGGTCAGCGTGAGGTCCTTCAAATGCTATCAAGGAAGGATAGAGTTGTTGCCCCCCCCTTTTTTCTTTTTGTGCTCTCGTCTGCATTTTGATGACTCCTGCTGGTCCTGCAGGGGCATCTGTGGGCTCTGGCTCACCCCTCCTTACTTCATCGTGTGGTATGCAAGAGACATTTTGTAACTTGAGATGTTGTTCTTGTGTGTGCATTGGAGGTCCCCCTCCCGCATTGTGCTCTTGGCTTGTAGTGAAAGGAGCCTGGTACGGTCTGTCGCCGGAGCGGGGGGCTGAGGAGGGGGCCAGTGTTTCTTCATGAGGTCTAATATCAATCAAAGCTGTCATACTTGTTTTTTGTTCAACTTGTTTAATTTTCTTAATAATCTTTTTCTTATGTCTTAATTGGGCCTGGACGATCCAAACCTGAATATCTTCAAGCTCTCTACATATCTTCTCCTTTTTTCCACTTTCAACAGCTTTCTCCACTTGCAGTTTCCGCTTTATGGCCTGTAATGGCTCTTCCAAAAGTCTCCCATCCCACTCTTTATTCTTCCTCCATTTTTCCATATAAGTGCAATTATCAGGAAAATGTTTAAGCATAAACTTCATGTCGGTTGGGACTTCTTTGCTGCTTTTCAATCCCATTTTGGAAACTTTTCTTTTGTTTGAAGATTTTTTATTTTTCTTAAAAATAATTATATTTGCAAATTCTGCTATTCCCGTAACGCATTTATGACTTTTTATTTATGCCGGTGTTTACTCACCTTCTTTAGGGACGTCCCGTTTAATTAACTATCTTATTTATCCACCTAAGTAGTCGTTTAGACTCTTGTTTTGCGCGGCAAAGTTGTGATTTACGAGCGTGTCACTAGTGCTCTGGTTTGAATTTCTCCTTATGAAGATTACTTGCAAGTTTTATAGTTATTATTCTATATATTTTTTCTTTATATTGAGCTCTTTCATTCTCTTGGCACAGTATAACAATATTTTTCTTCTATATTTTTAACACAACCCTCGAAGTCCCTTGGCGGGGGGGGCCCCTACCTTCCCCTTTGTCTGCTGATCAGGCAGATCGGCCGACACACAGCCTTTTATCGTGCTGTATACTATTACATAATTCCGACAAACAGAAAAATGTCTTTCCGACACACAGAAAGAAGAATCTCCGACACACAGAGAAGAGTATACGCAACTTTTCTTTTTTTTACGAATGAAACATTTCACTTCCTCGAAGAGAAACGGGGCCTTCGTGGGTTGGATTCTACAAATTAATTTTAAAAGTGCCTTACCGCTCAGGTGCGCTCTGCGTCCGGTGGGATGGATTCGCTTCCTTCTTCTGGACAGCGGAGAATCGATCACCCTTCTCCTCAATGGGGAAACAGCTGACGTCAGATTTTTGGATTGATTTTTCGCGATCCAAAATCAAGATGCGAATCTTCCCGGGTTTCGGGCACCAGAATGTTGGGGCTACTTGCCAACACTTAAATAAACTCGAACACAAGAGCACACATTGAGACAGAAAGAATGAAATTCAAGGCCGCGTCTGCAGAGGCGGGGGTCAAGCAAGAACTCAGATGCCGGAGAATGTGACTACTCTCCAGGCCTCTCCAAGCTATTTCCCGCCCTAAACCTGCTTCAACGGTGTTTTTAATAGAGATAAGACAAGTCATAAAAATGGGAGGCGTTAATACAAATGAAGGAGGTGGAGGATAAAATGGTGTAGTGCACATTTGAACCAATAGGTGTAGATAAATTCTATTCTAGTGACTTCTAATACATCAGAGTGCAAAAGTGTGCAAGATTAAATATAAGAATACAATTCATTTTTCACAGTGACCCCCCTAAAGGCTGGCCTACATTCTGAGCGCCGTGGACGGATCGGCGAGTGCCGTCGCCGCGTTACCACTCGTTCGGGGCGTCGCTCGTCACCGCTTAAGGAAATGTCAGCTAAAGCGGAAATGAGCGCCAGGATGGGGGGTAGGGGATGGGGGCGGGAGACAGGAGATGACCGTGACCTAAAAGGGAACGATGGCACCGAGGCAAGGCTGCAAAATTCATACATAAGCATGAAAATTGGGTTATTCTAATAGTAACTTACATGGTAATATTGAAGGCTTTTGAGAAATACTCTCCTAGTCTGTGTTTTTGGACAGATTGTCCACTAGAGTGTAAAAAACAAAGATTGTTTATTTTTCCATTCAGAAATAACTATTTTTTTCTCCTTATAGTTTTATCGTAGCATATCGCAAATTGACTTCCTGGAGCCTGTATCGCTTGGGTTTGGCCCAATCACATATTTTTGCCCCCCTGTCACCTGATTTCGAGGCCCTGTTGATAACAAGTACCGATCCAATACCCTGGTAATATATTAACTCGTATGAAAAGCACATCCCAAAGTAAAATAGTTGCTTTTGGATCTCATGTCGTACAAAACAATCTTTTGTTCATTTTGGTGATATGCTTGATTTTTTTTTATTGTTGTTGCTTTGTAGGACTTTCAAAATGATAAATGAATACACTCAAAAATGAATCCAACCATTATTACCAATAATGTGATGGAATCGCAGTGATCCGTTTCCTAGGAATGCAGTCTTTTCTCTCATCGGAAATGTATCACTGTCAATGAGTGTAAAATGCCCGTCCTTACCGCAAACGCTTCTCCTGCAGCGTGCTGAATCCGGCAAAGGACTGGCTGCGGATGATGCCGTTGGGCCCCCCCGGCGAGTGCGTCCCGGAGGCCGCCATGATCTCTGGGATTCGTGACGAGACACCTGCAGAAAGAAACACCCATCAAAGTAAGAACATTTCATTTCCGACAAGTTTTGACCGTGACCGGACGATTCGCCGAAAGACGTTTGGCCAACGGACGATCCGGGGGCGGGGCGAGCGCACGAATCCCGTTTCGGCGAAACGTCCGTTCGGCGAACTGTCCGTCGGCCAAACGTCCGTCGGCCAAACGTCTTGCGGCGAATCGTCCGAGTACCAGTTTTGACGGGTCTCTTTCCACCTTTCGTGTCCGCAAAATCCGACTCTCGCAAACTCACCCCCGACGCCGCGTACTCTGCACATATTTCTCGGCGGACGTCATAAACATCAAACATTGCACCAGGACGCCAAAAAAAAAAGTTCAGCGTTATCTCATGGTGCCCTCCTAAAAATGAGACGACTTTTTAAACATCGAGTGGTCTGGATTTAGCAGCAGCTTGTCAAAAGCGTGACTATTTTAAGAAATGTGCAACATGAAGCCGTCCGTGTTGAAAATAGATGAGAGAGTTCAGCTTGTCTTGAAGATTTCGTCTAAACAAAATGAAGTCAATAGGATGTAGACAGTGGCGTTGTTTCTAATGAAAATGTAGCTTTTTGCTGATTCATTCCTGAGTCACCGCCATCGGCTAATCTCAGCGGGCCGCTATTGTTAGACAAAACCGTCTTGGTCACCAGCCTTTTTGTCCTGAGTAAGAATGGAAAAACATGGGTTGTGGTGTCATCCCAAAGGAGGCAAATCACGTTGCTGGGAGCTTCTAACGCCAAGGTGTTGCTGGACGCCATGTTTATACGCTAGCATAAAAAAACGTGCAAAATATGACGTCCTGCTGGCAGGAGAAAGAATAAGGGCTAGTTTTTCATTTTAGTTCTGTTTTCTTTTGGGGTTGCACTACAATATGCAAGTGCTAGTTAAGTAGACCTTACTTTAATTTGACAGATTTGGGTGTGCTACTGGCATATTAGCGTGGTTAAGCGGTTAGCATGTTCAATCCCCCGTAGAATCCGTCCGACCTTCCTGTGTGGAATTTGTATGTGTCTGTTTGGGGTTTTTCTGGGTGCGCCGGTTCCCTAACACATCACAAAAACATATACAGGGTAGTCTAAATTGTCTCTAGGTATGAGTCTGAGCCTGAATGCTTGTCCGTCTAATTGCGCCCTTGGAATGGCTGGCCACCAATTCGGGGTGTACCATAGTGGGTGGGATAGACTCCAGTACTCTCGCGATCCTTGTGAGGATAAGCGGTATAGAAAAGGAATGAATGATTGAATAAAGGCAGTGCTAAACTCTCATGCTATCAGTAACACACATTCAAACAGATCATTATTATTGTTACTGTAGTTGAGGAAGATAAAATATTCTGACCCAGTTAGAAAGTGATATTTTCGAGCATTTGGACTCATCTTTCAGGACCAACAAAAAAAAAAAAAAATCTGTTGACGACAGCGTTCAAACATTACAAAACAAAGTCCCAACTCTCTTGCTAAATCTTTAAGGAATTGGCAGTAGAACACAAATAAACAAAAGAGGCAAAAACACCCTAAAATAAGCCATATCGTTCGCCGATATTGATACCAAGTATCGAATTGGTTGTATATTTTATTACATCCCCCCCCACCTCGCATTGCACAGAACCGTTGCCAAGGTAGTGCTCCAGCTCTGTGAAGGTAGAACGCATTTGTAGGTAGTGATGACCCCAATGAGGAGCCTTTTACACAAAAGAAAGAGAAATTGCCTTTTGGCAAGCCGCAGGTGACGCGCACACGCTGACCTGTGACACGTGTCATCACTTACTTTGTATTCAGCACGCGTCGCTCGCTAAGCCAACATTTGTCTTCCTTCGGGAATTCGCTATTCCTTTGTGGCTTGACACAAAAGCGCCGCGGCGGCCACCTGTAGACGTGACGTCTCCATCAACGTCGCAAACGGCGACTTTGAGGTTCCCGCCGCGTGTCTGGGAATTTTTCTATTATTTAAACGCCATGGCCAAATCAACTTCTCCCGGGAGGTTTATGTAACAACGACACGGTCTAGCAAAAATTGGGAAATTTTGCAGTTTAGTTTGAATTCAAGAAGCTAAAAAGTGCAACTAAACAATGCTTCACATTTTTTTTTAAATAACATAACTTTGGATGTATTTGATGATACATTTAGTATTCTAAATAAATAATTCACGACATTGCATGCCATCCAAAAACACCAAAGTACAAGTGTGTGTCAACAATTCTTTTACATAATCCGCTCCATCCCATTTTGTCTATGGTTGCCATGGCAATGCTAATTCACACTGCCACAGAGAATTAGCTCAAACAATACGAGTATTACTTTAAGTGCATGTCACGCATACATATTTTACTAACAATATTTATAGGCATAACATTCCTAAACTGACAACTATCCAAAAATAGCACATTTCAACAAAAAATCTTTTCTTTATTAAGAAAGATATTTTAAATAAAAAAAAAAAAAGACAAAATTCGTATTATTTTTTCTGACTCTCGGCAAATCACAATTTTATAGTCAATTTCATCACGAGAGAGACGTCTAACACGTAAAATTATTATTTTTTCAGCAAAAATAATAACATCTTCCCCAGATAAAATGTCATATTAACTCGCTTGGACGTCTATCACCGTCAGTGTCCCTTCACGGCCATGTCTTTTACAGTTGAATACCATTTGAAATCCCATTTCCTTGCACACACCCTCTCCCTTTCCCCCCCAACACGGCAAGAAAGCTCTCATGTGAGGATGCCATTGTACGCCGTCCGCTAAAGACTTGAATAGGCTGACTGGCAGGCAGAGGCATTCAGCCGGGTGAAACGGAACGCCATCTTTGTTTGCGAGCATGGGAAAGCGGCCTTCTGGACGCCGCGTTTCCACTTCAAGAGACGGTCAAGAGTGGGGAATGCAATTTCCAAGTGCGCTACTTTTTAATTCCCCTCCCCTCCAGTTAAAATTATGGATGCAACTAGCATTTTTTAGGAGTCTTATGGCAACTCGTTGGCCGCTCGACACCCAAGTCTTTTTGACTTGATTAATTTTGGCAGCCTAGTTGGGAGACAGACATAAAGGCCCACCGGATGAAATTGAATCAATGACGTGGGCCGCCACAAAAAAATGAGTTTGACACCCTTGAATTTGGTCGTAGTGCACTGTCAATAGCATTCAACCATGAGCATTTAAAGAGTTCATTTTGGCTCACTTCCTTGTCAATTTTAGGGTATGTTTATTTTACTTTGGGTCACTTCATCTACATCAAAGCGCCACCAAACGTTACTGTCAAAATGGATTGGACGTCAATGAATTCATTTTTTTAAATTTTGGCGTCATGGGGTTGATCCTCAAACCACATTTTATCACATTGTTAAGCGTTTCAATTGGAACAAAAATGCCGTACAAGTAAATTGAGTTGGGTACAATGGGTCATGTAAACTTTTTTTTTTTAGTTTCAAAAAATGCTCGGCATTGGCGGAAACGCAACCGGGATGCTGGAATGCGGTCACTAGGCAAACAGAGATCAACTTGGTTGTTTCAACTGGGTTTTTAGCATGAGAACACAAACATTCCTTTCACTGATAGCACCGGCCACTGCTGGGATGATAGCGTTGCGTTCGATGGCCTCGGGATAACAGACTCTCGGCTTCATTCCTGCTTTTACAAAGCAACTAAATGAACCCAATAAACCGTCGTTTGACTTTTACTTTAAGAGAAAAGCTAGGGGACTGAAGTAACCAATAGGTGGCGCATTTTTGTACAAAGTCCTATTGCGTCGTATAAAACACATCTTAATTTGTTTTGCCATTTGGGGTTATGTTATTGTTTTGTCACCCATTCAAAATAAAAATTATGTCAACACTTTTAAAACCTGATCTCGCCCTGCATTTAAAAATGGCCGACACCCGCTTGAATTCCGACGTTTGAGTGACACCAGAGCCTCGAGTGCGAGGTTATCTCACAGTCAGGCCTGTTCCGGCTCGTCACACCCGGCAATCAGTTGCCTTAAGTGCTAAGGACTGACTGCAAGGCAATCAGCTTTGAAGATACAAATTCTTTCCCCGTGTCACGAAAATTTGTGAAACCTCGCCATTCTGGACTCGAGTTGAACCGGCGCATCCTGTCCTGACCCTTCCCCCCCCCCCCATTTTACAGCTCCTTGGTTTTGCCCCACTTTCCAATTTCCCCATTCCTCGCATCGCCGTCTATCCGAGGCCCCCCCCCCGTCGTCCCGTTTAGCCGCGGAGAATCTACATCAGGGGGGTGCGTTTGAACCATCTCTCACCCTTCCTGTTGTCCCTAAGCGTGATGATGGAGGGTTAATATTAATACTCTAGCCTCTTTACACTTACAGTATTACGGTGGAGGGGGAAGGGGGTGCCGTGGCACGCACGCAGCACATGGCACATGTGTCACATGATACTTTGAGGCGCACCTCTGGCGCGCAGCAGCTGGCCGATGGCCGTGAGCGTTTGAGGGGGTCTGAGCTGATAATCTGTCTGTTGAGTTATTTGCTTCGGTGTGACGGACGGCAGCTGGACGAACAAAGTTTTGGGGAGCGTCCAGAGGTGGCAGATACTTTTAGCCAATCGGAATGCAGGAAGCAAGAAGGTCTCTTAGCTTAGCTTGCAGACTAGCTTGTTGTGTGGTATAAATTACTTTTAGGAGGGCACTCCTCGTGTAAGAATGCAAGGGGGGCTCCATTTATGATTACACCCCCACCACATCCCTCTTTAAAAAAGAAAAAAAAGGCTAAACAGATGGAGGAACACATGGAGTCGGAAGTGGGGAACAACACTGTGCTCATTATGGATTGTTTACGTGCGTCTATAAATCACTATTTGGTGGGAAGTGCTAAAGATTGGATTTTTGCAGATCTTGGTCATGTTTTGATGTAGAAAATGCCAAGCTTTTTTTAAATGTACAAATGGAAGAAAAACACATTGGTATGCTAAATATTTTGTTCAAAGCGGCTTTTGGGGCGTTAATTCAAAGAGAAACATCGATTCTATCCTCACAACTCACTATAGTGTTAAAGGCACATTTATGTAAAAGCGGACTTGGGGGAGGCTTCCCCTCCCCCTAAAAAAAGCACAAAAAAGGGAGGATGAATCCTCCAATCCACGCCGTTGGCGTAATTCCCTTAATGAGACTTTGCTGAAAGGCCTGTGTGGAAATAAGCATGTGCGCGACATGCCAGGGGTTGAAAAGAGGGTTCCGGAAAAGATAGATAGATAAATAGAGAGAGAGAGAGAGAGAGCCTGGGAACAGACGCCACCACCGCCGCCTTGCATCCCGACACGAAAGCGCTTCGCCGCAGCCCAAACATGCTGGCAGACGGGCAAAGGAAAGCCACTTAACCATATCAAAGCCGGCCGGCCGGCTGCCTCCGACTCCAAAAATCTTGAACCTCCAATTTTTTTCGTGTCTAAGTAAGCTTTTTCTTTAACTTTGAACGGCCATTGACGGCGCTCCACGTCCAGTTCCCACTCCAAATAGATTGGACGCCTAGCCCCGTCAAGTTAAATATAGAAAATATTTAAAAACAACTTCGCCGCGTCTTCATTTACACAAAATCGTGCACGATAACAGACGGGCGTCATCAAAACCTCGTGTTGCACTATAATAATTAGCGGTATTATCCAATCGTATTGCTGCCATTCCATTTGTTGGCCCATGATACCAATTCCATCACCTGTTGTGGTAAGCAGATCATTTTTTAGCAAAAATATTATTATTTTGAATAGGGCATTATTCCATATTTAAATGTTAAGTCATCGCTATGATGGCTCGGTAAAAGGCTTTTAACTCACGTGCTGCCGCTTTGATCAATAGACCTCCAATCCATTTGTGTGGGGGGGGGGGGGTTAGCGAATTACGGATAATTTAATATTTGCATCTGATTTGCAAGAAATGACAGAAGGAGAAATGTAGAAGCACAAATACTAGATAGTCGGCCATTTTGGATTGAATATTGCCATTGAGACGTGGATAAACAAAGGCTAAATTTGCTTTTTAAAAAGCCATTTTGGAACATATTAGCTTATCTTAATAGCAGATACATCCACTTTGGTTGGTATCAGACCAAAACGCTGACCTTTCACCCTTCCGCAGCACAAAAGTGGGGGCCCCTTCCTAACACAATGGAATTAAATAAGCTCCTTTTTTTTTACACCCCCCAAGTGCCCATATAAGCGAGTGGCGAGAGATTGAAAGTAAAGGGAAGCTTTAAGCCGGTGACTCAGGGGAAACGCAAAACCACATTAGAGGATGACACACACATTCGACACATAAACATGTCACAAATCCTGTTGCTGCGTGGGGGAAACACACACAAAAACAAACACCCAGAGGAAGCAGATAGATCGAAAACCAAGTCAAAATGGACATCCCTTGTAGTGACAAATGACAAACTAATGTTAGGGACAGGTGACCTAGTGGCCCATTTCCTATGGCAATTCATATTAGTGATTGAAAAGCAAAGTTCTTATGCTATTTCTTTAGAAATGGAGTTTCAGAAGTGAAAAAAATATCAATATTTTGATGTAAACAAGACACTAAATCACTGCAGGGTTGATTGTGATTTTGCATCAGGGGCAGGAGTAGCAGTGCCCCATTTTAGGAAAACTTGCAAAATATGCTCCTTATCTAAAATTCGTTATAGCGAGATTAAGCTTAATTTTGCACAACAGATTTTGCCTAACAACAAGCAACTAATCATAACTGGGGGATTATGAGAAGGGCACTTGCTCGCTAGCTTGCTTGAATTCATATTCCGTCGTGCTTTCAACTAAAAGCTTCTGACGACAACATAAAATAGATGCTACACTTCACATTTTCATACCAATTTTCGATAAAGTGCAATTGTAATCGTGGCACCGAAAAGCCACCAATCCAAAAATTCACAGTCAAGTTCTCCAAAAAGCATCCCCATGCCAACAAACTTCAAATTCATCTTTTTTTTGTTGATAATCATTTTTCAAATTTTCCACATTTGTCCATCTTTGACCGTCCACCGCTTTGGTGCGTTTACAAAGCGCCGTGTCCTCAGAACGTCCGCCGGAAAACAACCCCAGATAGAAATCTGACAAAACCAGACCTGCGCATCACATCAAAGCAAAAAGAGCATTTCATAGGAAAGCGCACCACATGTCACTTTTAGTTTGATATCTTAAGGACTCTTAAGGGGCCCCGGGGCGCAAAGGAGGGATAAAAATAGAACCGATACGTCTGTTATTCGCGCGTCCTCAAACGCATCACCGTGTCATCGGAATACATTGGCCAAAATCATGCTTGCTTTCTTCCATAATGCTCCTGAAGGCAGCAGCCATGCTCCACTGACCCACTGGGAAAGGAAAGGTAGACTTTGCACTCACCTTTGCCAATCGGAATATCCCTTTTTGGTCCACTAACGCGGCTGCTCAGGGCTTTTTTCCGGGCTCGTCTACCTGCTCCCCTCCATCCATCCGACCACTCGTTCAGCCGGGTGGCAACCGGTCAACATTTTCTCCTCCCCCGCCTAACAAGCCGATTTTCCCCCCCCAAGAAAATTTCGAAAAATAAGGGAAAAAGAAAAAAAGAAAAGAAAAGAAAAGCTATGGGTAATTTAGTGCCGGCTTGGGCTTCTGCCGCCGTCCAGTCCACTACTAGTGCGCCCACTCCCACACATTCCAGTTTGTGTTCGCTTTGCTCCTCCTGGGCAACCGCCAGCCAATAGGAGGTGGAGGGGGCGTGGCCAGGCAAGATTTGACTTCCGGGTTTGTCGACGGTAGACTCAAAAGAACAAAAAGATAACATTAGCAGAGCGAAAATACTAATATGGTCGCAATTGTTAGAAGTGGTGTTTTTTAAATAGATTCAAATCTTTTAAAAGGCTTTATTCCTGTTTTATATTATTCCTTCATCTTACAATGGAATGCAGTTTAAAATGATTTAAAGCAGAGGTGGTCAGATCTGAGCCACTAGATCATTTTATGAGGCAACAAAGATCCTCAATAAAACATAATTTTAAAAAAAAAAAGCAAGATCTAAGACTAAAGAAAACTTAGAATACGTCTGGAAAAAAAGGAAAACTAAAAACAAATTGACCATTTTTCTTTCTTTTTCTGTTCTAAATAAGCATATTCAACATTTTTCCGATAAAATGTAAATACAAATTAAAAATCATTTATACTGACTCAATTTTAAATCAATAAAAAATCGATGGCCACAGAAATCTGAGACTATATTCCCTGTCAAAATACATTTGACCTCTAACCCCATTAAGGCCGTGTTCCTAATAAAATGAATATTCCACAAAAACATCCTCCGTGAATACTCTACTAAACGAACTGGCAGTGAATGGGTTAACGGCAGTCCAAAACAGGCTGGGGAGTCAATAAGAGCGTCTCTGAAGTAACATAATGGCCGCCATTACTCTTAATGTGTCCGTCTTCCGGTGCGTTTCGTGCACCGGAGGAGCGGCGTTTATCATCCTAGTATTTTTCTGAGCATTCATCTTTGTGCAAGTCACACTAATTGGCCGGTGCAATGGGACGCGCTGTTCCGCCGGCTGCGTCCAAATCCAATTGAGCAAACGTCCTTCCAAGAAGCGACGGGAGCACAAAATGCTTTTGTCCCTTTTCATCCGTCACTTGGCATTAAACCGCTAGTGAAGAAGAAAGGAACAGATTAAGAAAAAAAAAAGAGAAAAAGAAAGAAATAACATCACCAGGAAAGACTAGGAATAAAAAGGCACGCGGTCATTTTGAATTTGTAGCAGTGTCCAGCAGATGGCGCTCAGGGCAAAGACATTTTTATCGCCTTCAAAGTTAGCTAATATAGTTAGCAATGTGTGGAGGACATCAAAACATGAAGGTTACAGAAATATTGGAGGAGATCTTGCATTTGGGGCATCTTTCATTGTGCCCCAAAGTGTTTTACCGATGCGCTAGAATAAAAACTTCTTAAATTAACAATGCGATTATCTGTAGAGCAGGGGTGTCAGACTCGGGTTGTTTTGTGGGCCGCTTTAACGTCAACTTGATTTCACGTGGGCCGGACCATTTTAGATATATTTAGATTTTTTTTATTTTATACATGGATTAAAAGAACTGGATTAAAAGCCCTGAATATTCAGTTTTTTTATAGATCTAAAACAATGTTTATTTTAGCTTTTTTTTAAAATATTTTTAGATTTTACAAAATGATTTTTTTAACTAAAAGCACAGAAAAAATTGATTAAAAAATTACAATTATTGATTTAAAAGGGGGAAAATCAGGAAATGTAATATACATCTATACTCTTCATTTTAATTTGATCCTAAAACAGAAAGTCGGCACTCATCATTGACTTTCCCGGGCCACACAAAATGATGCGGCGGGCCAGATTTGGCCCCCGGGCCGCCACTTTGACACATGTGTATTCACAGAGTATGTATTGTGATAGTTGGGGGTCCAATCCATTTTGACTTGAACGTGTCATCTTGAATGCTAGCTAACGCGTTAGCATGGCGTATAAACATCGAAAAGGTTCGTATCGTCCAAATTATCATCTTTGCTAGAGTCGCTAAGCTAAAAATGGAAGTCATATCATGGTTAGTGCAAATTTGGTTAGGGGCAAATGTGCCAGTGCCCCACCATGTCCAGCAGGAGGCCCTTTTGGGGGGAAAAAAAACTCGGCGTTGAGAACGTTGATAAAGTAATAACTTGACATACGAGTGCTCCAACATAGGAGAAATTTAAGACACAAGGAAAATTGTAAATTGTATTTAGTTCATTTGTATGGGAATTTGATTTGAGATACGAGTAAATTGACATACGAGCTGGAACGCTTTAAGATGGTATCTCAAGGTATTACTGTACTCCTTTACACAAAACAGCAACTAAAAAAATCACCAGTCTGAGATTTAAAAGTTGACAAAAGTGACCTAAGTTGTATACATTTTAGCGCAGTTTTGAGGTTGACCCTAAAATTTCACCCCGCAGCCCAACACGCTTATTTTCTGCCAGCGTCTTACAAGAAGACGCAACAGCTGCTGTAAAGTCGGGCCTGTAATTACTCGCTCGCTCGCCTGTGTTGGGTCGCCACTCTAAATTTACCGTTGGAAAAGCTGATCTGGTTCGGTTTTTCGCACGAGACCGAAGCCGAACGAACGTCTCGCGAGCAAAAAAACGCGTCAGGTGTTGCCCGTTTGTCACCGTGGTGCGAGATCCGTCCGTCTGCGGCCGTTCCCAAAAATTCCACTCGTGTTTCCCGTTTTTAGGAGACTGGAATGCCTGACAGTAAACAGGGGGGTTGGGGCGCTCCACCCAGAAAAAACAACAACTTTTTCAACACGAAACAAATATGAAAAGGCCAACAAAGCTGGCACACTTACAAAAGCGAACAAAGAAATGGTTTGCAGCGGCCCAAAATACATAGCAAGTCAAGTACAAAAAGTGTTTATAAAATGAACGCTGTCGTGCGCGTCTTTGTTATGAAATGAGCCGAGCGTTACACACCCGCGTTCCCTTTTTTTGTGCTTTTGTTCCTACTATAAATAATCGGGCAGCCGGTCTAATGTTAGCTTTCCTTCTCCAGTCGAATTGAGGTCCGACGCCTTCCTTCGCGTTCAAACGACAGCTTTTGAACTCAAATTGGTTCAGTGAACGACAAAAAATAATAATAATAATAATAACAATGGAGTACGCACAGAAAAACTTTCACTTGCTGCTAATTCATTCTGGATAATTAACAATTGTAAATGAAGCTTTTGCCGAGCCGCCACTTCAAAATTTGTCGAAAAGCAACAAATTCCAGATGATTTTCAACCGCAACAACGTCTACTAAAAGCTCACTCTTCCACAAGATGGCGCACCATCTCTTTATATTTAAAAAAAAAAAACAATGACAAGACTGCTTAACTTAGGGGCTGTCAAACTGGAGGCCCGTCATATCGTTTGGTAAATCACTTTTTGGGGGCAAAATACATTTGCTGTTGTGCCAAGGGTATTTAAATTTGAAAGTCATTGTTTTAAGTCATTTTAAATTAAAAGTACATTCCAAAAATCAAGAGAATATTAACGACTATTTTTTAATTCAATTAAAAAAATATATATTTCGATTTTTTTTTTGAACATTCAAAAGAATGAATACAGAAAGAATGTCGGTATATTTTCCTTTTTTAATTAAACATAATATTAAAACAATAGAATATTTACTTTTCTTTCCTAGATTCATCGATTAAATAGAAAAACTTTTTTAACAGATTTTTCTCCCTTTTTCTGTTTATTAATAGTGTATACGGAAATAATATTATAATATTTTTTCCATGTCATTATATATGGCAATCAGCGATTTCAAAATAGATTCAAAAAAACAAACTGTTTACTATTTAAAATTTCCTACCGATTGTTGTTTTTGAAACAATGAAATAAATTTGCTTTAAAAAAGTCGCATTTTGAGGTCAACAATGTCCGTAAAAGCAAAAAAATCGATTGTTAACCGATGAGTCAATGACACGCGGCAGTCTCAGTTTACCCGCCATTGACGGCTCGAAACGTCCAAACCGTTCAAAAATGGTTCGATCGTCTTGCGCCGTCATTGGTGGTCCAACATTGTTTGAAACCCCCCTCTCCCCCCCAGTGGATGGAATCATCCTACCATCCTCACAGAAGAAATCTTCTGCCTCTTGGCGCATCTCATCGGCGTCGTCCTCCATCCCGAGCGCGCTTTTCTCCGTCTTTTTCTCTCTTCTCGCCGCGCATGGACGCCAGCGCACGAGTGAGCAACTTTCACCGACGGGGGGGACGCTTTCGTAACATCCTGCGCAAAGCTGAAGTGAGAGCGCGCGTGCTCGTACAGGCGACATGACAATGATTAGCGGGAACGATTCGCCGAGAACGCCGTCATTGGCGACTACATTAAAAGATCAATACAAAATGGCATCTTAAAATCCAACAAATTCAAATGAATGCGCCATAAGTCCAGATAGAAAATATATCTCAAATGTTACAATAACAATGTATTCATTTTGCGTAGCGCTTTTCCTCACAAGGCACGCGGGGGGAGCTGGAGCCCATCCCAGTCAACTATGGGCACGAAGAGACAAAGGACGAGCAAATAGCATTTTATTTTTAAAACCTTTTTTTAGAGCCAACACAGACAATTTCTCCAGAAATAGATTTTTTTTCTGGCTAACTTTGGTCAGGAGAAGTAATTACGTAATTATGTTTTTTTTTTTTTGGTTTTCCTGAGTAATTTCCTATTGGAGCAAATGGAAATGGAAAGTAGGCCTTCATTAGCACTTTTCCTTAAGACTTGCCCTCGGGGGGGAATACTCGGGACCAGCTCATTTTCGCTCACGCCACCTCATTTAGACTCAAAACATCACGACTTTAATATCGCAAATTGACCGCAGTAGACGTCACTTGGATTTGAAATGGGAGGGACGGCCAGCTCACTTGACAAAAATAAGAAATAATACAATCAAAGAAATACTTTATTATTATTATTTTTACATTTGAAGGTCGCGGTGCGTTTAGGTGCTGAATGTTGTTCATTTTTTGTTGTTGTATTTAGTCAGCTCAGAATTCTTTAGAAAAAATGGGCCCGTTTTAAAATGACCATGGATAACTTTACCATTTTAAAAGCAATATATTTGATTAAAAAGCAATTGTGCAGCATCTTGAGCAACTTTCACTGCATAAAAAAGGGAAATTGCAACAAAAGTGATGAAATGCGCATTCAGGGTGCGCGCGCGGGTGCATTTGGCTTGCGATAGGTAGATCATGTCGAGTGCATTATTCTAAAGCCCATTCAAATGCTAAGGATGACCAATAATGGAAAGAAAATACGTACTGTAAGAGTAGCCATATGGTTTTGTCCATATATGGTTTAAGGTGTTGACCCGGCGGCGCCGCTGCATCGCCAAGAACAAAGTGGCCGTCAGCAAGTGCTTCTCTCCCCACTGACAATGTTTTCTTAAGTGCTTTTCTTTTTTTCTCGCGTCCCCACAATTGCCTTTTTGTCACGGAAGCAAAGGGCAAGGAGGCCAAAAGACAATGGCGACTGGCACCCGCCGCACACCCGCCGCACACCCGCTCGCTCGTTGACACTTTGCAGCCATTCTGGGCATTTTCATTTCATTTGAAAAAGCGAATGATCGGAAACCATACAAGATTTGCTTTAGAGCGTGAACGGGATTTTCTCCCAACAATTAGCCTAGCCAGCATGTTTTTGGGATGTGGGAGGAACCCGGAGTACCCGGGCAAAACCCACGCAAGCCCGGGGAGAACATGTAAACTCCACACAGGAAGGTCTGGACTTGGGATCAAACCCTCGACTCCAGAACTGTAAGGCCGACGCGTTAACCTCTCCCTCAACAAGCCGCTAAGTCGAAAAGAAATATACTTTAATTGAAAGAATTTCCTTTTTCTATGTTTTAAAAAATGATGTATCTGATTTAGGGGTTAATATTTTGCAAATATTTTATTGTACAAACACAAATGCCTCAATTGACGATTGTATTGAAGAATTTTGGAGAGTTAATAGCAATCTTTGTTCCCCTGAAATATAAAAATGGAGGTCATTTTTGGCCAGAATAACATCCTGCTACATCAGGAAGGACAGATGTGAGGGTGTTCAGGGTAGACGGAAAGATCGCACACATACGCACGCGCACACGCATGCGCACGCACACACACACACACACACACACACACAATCACCCACCCACCCGCACCCACGCACGCACAGCCACACACACACAGCCACACACACACACAGCCACACACACACACAGCCACACACACACACACACAGCCACACACACACACACACAGCCACACACACACAGCCACACACACACAGCCACACACACACACACAGCCGATATCCAACACACATGAAATTGTTCCATTTTTGTATGTAACCATGCGTGATGAGAGAAGCGACACAACGGTCAAAAATCCCACTTCCTCTTTTCTCATTTAATGTCCCGTTCACTTTTAATTTTTAAAGCTGTCCTTTTTATTTTGACGAGCTTTTCTCTTAGCTTGATGTGTTCGAAACACATCTTGTTCTCTACTTTCTTCTTGAATTGAAACATTTTTTTCACCTTTCCTGTGTGTTGTTTCACGTTTTCATGTTTTAATTTTCATCAAACTGTCTTGTTTTTTATACCCATCTTGTTCATGATCACATAATTATATCTAGTTTTTTTTCTTAACCTGCCTGTTTCCCTTTTATTTTTCTGTATCCTCACTAGGATCGCAGAGGGTGCTGGAACCTATCCCATCCAACTATGGACAGCAGGTGGAGAATACCCAGCCAATCCCAGGGCATAATAAGACAAACAGAGACACGTGAGTACCCAGAGAACACCCACACAGGCCCAGGGAGAACATGCAAACTCCAAACAGAAAAGGTCCCAAACCACCGGGGATTGAACCCTCGATCTCAGAACGGCGAGGCGAACGTGCCACCCTAAAAACGTCCTTAATTTTGATATTGATAGTTCTAAAAATGGCTGTTGCAATCTTTTTTGTAAATTGCTCATCATTTTCTTCTCCACGAAACGTTATCAGCGTTCTTATTGGCCAAGCATCCTTCCAGGTCCGCTTTCAGAAAGTTGCACTTCCCTTTTTTCTGCCGTTGCGATGCGTTTGGGTGGCGTGGGACAGGAAGTTGTTTGTTTCCTGACCCCACCCGGCTAGCAGATGATTACATCATTCACTCCAAGCTTTATTTCGTGAACCGTAAAACACGACTTTGACTCCTAACCATGAAAACGTTTTAACCCCAATTCCCTCAAAGCACCCATTTGTGCCCCGTGGGCGCTTTTCTTCCACAGGGTCACCCGCGTTTGTCATCTTTTTAACTGACAAACACGGACAAAAGCCCCTTAAAAGAGATTTCCAGACCACCGCCGCCAACTCATAAAGACCAAAAAACGGACAACGGCGATATGAATTGAGCCAGAATGAAAACACTCCACATGACTTTTTACAGTCGTGCTAATGCGAAAAAAAAACACGCTAGCGGGAAAATGAGCTAATCTGTTTAGCGTCGAGCTAATTGGATCGGATTCATCTCGAGTTTCCAGACATGATGGCGAGCAGATGCTATATCAGCCAATTAGCAGCTCCTATCGAAGGATTTTTTATTGCGCTTTTGTTCCGCGATGACAGCTTAGCGCTCTCGTAGAATATTTAATGATTGGCTGCCAACGACGGCTCTGGACGTCCAATCTATTAGGACTGGGAGAGTGCGAATGAACGTCAATGATAGTAAAAGTTGAACAGTGATGTGATTGTTTTTCTTTTTTATCCGTGCAGAATGTTCCTGTTGCCATGGAGATGTTTGATGCTCATCAGGGATTTTCCAGCCACGTGAGGAGGCAGTTCTGATTGACAGGTAAGTGACAAACTACTGTTTTACTACAACGATAATGTCTATGTTTAAAAAAAAAAGAAACTGCTCAAAGTAATAGTAGACGTGATTAAAAGATAGTTTAGGGCGCCCTCTTCTGGCCAAGCAGAGAATTCGAATCAAATGTCATAAAAATTAAAATCGAATCAAAATAAAATACAAATGTAAAATCAATGTTAAATAAAGCCAATAATGTTTGTTAGTAAAATAAACAACAATTAAAAATTCT
This sequence comes from Stigmatopora argus, assembly GCF_051989625.1. Taxonomy (NCBI): domain Eukaryota; kingdom Metazoa; phylum Chordata; class Actinopteri; order Syngnathiformes; family Syngnathidae; genus Stigmatopora; species Stigmatopora argus. The sequence continues at coordinate 3,307,783 of NC_135407.1, forward strand.
TTACTTAATAAAATGTCTATAGTGAAATAAAATTCAAATAGGTTAGCTTTGTAAAATATGAACGTGTGTTGCAACTGTAATAGCAAGTACATTTAAAGTTAATAGCTAGAAGTAAGATAACACTTTAAAATAATAATGGCAAATTAAATTTGATATAAAACAGTCTAAAATCTAAAATTAGATAGGAAGTAGAACAATTTTACGTACAAGCAAATGGGGAAAAAAAATGACTTGACTTTAAAAGAATTTAAAAAAAAAAACATTTCAACCTGACAACCAGCTGCGCACACTAAAAAATTTAGTCAGAACTTACGATTTAACTCTCTGGGTCGGACGCGGGGTCGCTTCCGGAACCAGTCGAGACGCTCCATCCCAAATTGACGGCCCCACCCCCCCAAAAAAATCCTAAATGTAAAAAAATCAAGCGGCCAAAACAACGGCGCCGCCACTTCCTGCTTTCATCCTCTGTGCGACGGCAGCATCGTCCCACGGAGGAACATGGCAGAGTGCTGGCGTCATATTTTATTTACGAGGCAGTCAGTGCAACATAACTCCAGTGCATCTTACTTGCCTCCACCAATCAGAATGTCCACTCACTGCGGCCAGGTGCAATTTGACGCCACGCTCAGTTATCCTGCCGCTACCAACAATGCAGACGACTATCAGGCGACCAATCTATTTTGACTTGGTCCAATGATTGCTGCCAGCCCTTCCCCAGAACCCCCCAAAATTGGACAAAATGCAAAAATGACCAATTTAAACACACACAAAAATAAATGTCAACCGAAAAATCCACTTTATTCACATTTCTTTAAAAAACAACAACAACAACACACGCAAGTGTTTGTTCACAATAAATAAGAGGTTTTGGCACATTGACTTATTTGGCAGTGACAGAAAAATTCAACATGAAACAAACGGCAACATCGAGAGTTTTGATTGAAAATTCTGATTTTGGAAGATAAAATATATCTCTATCTATTGAATATATTTCTTTTGAAATGCTAGCATATTCTTGCTGAAAGCTACATTTGTATATTGTCATTGGAGCGAGACGCAACAACAAAGAGGCACAAAACTCAAACTCATTCTCAAATTTTCAGCTAATTAAGGACGCTTTCTGATAAATTTCCACACAAAAATACTGCATTGAAATTGACGCAAGGCACACCGACCACCGTGAAACTAAAATCAGCCCCCCCCCCCCACCTGATGACAAACCTATGTGCAATACAAAAGAGGTCAAATAATCCAAAGGCACCGTGAAATGATTACAAACGTGTACCATAGCGCGACCCTGAGCTCGAGGGGCGGGGGGTCGCACTTTTGCTACATAACATCACAAGAAAATAAATTCTTAATACGCAATTGTATTTTGGAAGAAATTTCAATAGGCTACAATACAATAATAACTATTTTAACTTTGAGTAACAGAGCATTATCAGGAAAATAAAACAACTATTCCTTAAAAATCCAGAATCGTAGGTAAAAAAAATTGCAATTTTGCAAGAAAAAAAAAGATTTCAAATGAACCTACTTTCCTTACTATTGATCTTAAACTGTAAACCTCCACTCCTAATTTAAGGAATAATTTTAGCGCAAGTCCTCCGCAGCTTTTTTTTGGACCCTGTTGTGAATGACTAAGGTAACCGGCATCTTAAACTACAATATAAACCATTTGAAAAGTTTATCTTTTTAATTTAAGACATAAGACATCATTCAACCATGTTAAGACTGTGCGTGTTGATTTTTTCCCCCCAAAATGGCAGCTAGTGGTGTATCAGCATCTGTGAGAGTGTGCCGGTACCGCTTTTTCTTCTAAGAACAAAGAAAAAATCTATGATTGTCTTCTTTTCACTCAATCTTGTCAGGGTCGATGTTGTCCAGGTCGATGTCGGAAGACGCCACGCAACAGTAGCACATTTTCTGGATGTAAGACGAAACCACGCCTGGAAGAAAGAGAGAGAGAGAGAACGGTAAAACAAAACAGTAAGTGATCATTTCAATATAAGATTTCTAAACCTTTGGCTTTAATAGGGATGTGGCTAGTATTTGGATTTTGACAAGCTAACTATAGCTTGCATCATCCTATCTTGAGCGTCATGCTAACACGCCTCTGCTTGCACTCAGTTGCTACTACCTACACACCCAAATTATTCAACACCACAACAAGTGTATTTTTACTTTGCAAAAATTATTTATTTATTATTTAAAGGAATTTATTGCAATGAGAAAGCGTGTTTTACTAGCGTGTCATCAGCAGAGCTTTTCTAGGCAAAAAATTGGACGGAAATGCATACCTGTCAACCTCTGCCGATAACTGCCCTTATAAATGATTATGATTCCCCTTACAAACCCCCCAAAAACCTTACAAACACGGTGTTTGTAAGGTTTTTGGGGGGTTTGTAAGGGGAATCATAATCATTTATAAGGGCAGTTATTGGCAGAGGTTGACAGGTATGGAAATGGCAAATGCTCACATATGATTTTTTCCAGGAAGGCGGGCCGGGAGCTGCGCGGCAGGTGGATGCACAGGAAGTAGACGGGGACGCCGGAGAGCGCCACGCCGATGCCCACCAGGGAGTTGATGGTGTCGCTGTAGAGCGGCATGACCACCAGGAAGAGGCTGCACAGGCTGTACACCACGGGGAAGAACAAGGACAGCTGCAAACGGAGGGAAAGGGGTCAAATCATTTGCAAAATAAAAAAAGAAGAAGAAGAAGCCGACGACGACGGGAGGGGACCTACCTTGACGGGCCGGTGCAAGTCGGGGGCCTTGAAGCGAAGGTAGATGAGGCTGACGATGGACAGACCGATGAAGAGCCAGTAGTTGAAGCTGAAGTAGTTGATCAGTTGGAAGACGTCGGGCACCGACAGGTAGATGAGCGACATGGCGCCCTGGTGCAAATGAAAACAACAAAAAATCAATCCTTCCCGTCACGGACGGCCCGAACAATGGCAATCTATTTCCCTTAAAAATACTTACATTAAAGAGCAGCGCGGGAATGGGCGTAAAACGCTGCACGTGGATCATGGACAGCACGTTAGGGAGGTGGCCTTCTCGCGAACCCGCGTAAAACAACCTGAAAGAAAAAACATGCACGTTAAGTGCGCTCCCACCATACATTACAAAAAAAATCAAATTAAAATCTCACCTGGACGCGGCGATGATGGAGGAATTCAGTCCACCGTAACAGGAAATGGCCACCGAGAGCGGGATCAGCCAGCGGGCCCAGCCCAGGACCTCGTCCGCGAACGTCTGAGGGGAACGAAAGCCGAGGCCACGTGCAAACAATTAAGGCACGCTAAAGCAGTTAACTCGACCGACAGGAAGTCCAGTGCACCGCCACAAACATTAACGGGCAATGGCAATCCATCTGTCGGAAGGGACGGACGGACAGTGAAGTAACAGTGACACTCACCACAGCGACGGCTTCGCTAGCGAGCACCTGGTCGGCGTCCATCACCACGTAGTAAGCCACGTTGGTCAAGATGTAGATGATGGTGACAATAGGCATGGAAATGGCGATGCTCAGGGGGAGGTTCCTGCCACCGCAAAAAGAACACCACAAATGTCAGAATGGCATTTCTAAGAAGGTAATTTGGAGTTTACACAGAATTAAGACTTCATTATTTCTTTCTTTCTTTCTTTTATGCAGCTGTTGATTTTGTACCTTTCTGGATTCTTGATCTCTTCAGTGATGAAGTTGAGCGTGTCCCAACCGGAGTAGGAATAGAGAGCGGAGTAAAGCGCCAGGGCCATGTCGCCCGCGTTCAGCTTGGAGCCTCGGAAAGAGTCCTCAAAGTTCTGGTCGAAACCTGTCGGCAAACATCAAAACCATTCCAACTTTGAAGTCGCCAGCCAATGGGATAGGGAACATAAAGTGTTTCCCGTTGGACTGGTCCGTACCTTGGCCAAGCTTGACGAGGCCAGTGATGATGATGACGATGAGCGCCAACACTTTGGCCACGGTGGAGATGACCTGAAGAATGGCACCCCACTTCACTTTCATGCAGTTGACGCACGTCAGCAGGCCTGATAAAAAAAGATGAGACAAATTTATGGCAAGACTTAACTGGGACACAAGCTGAGTCAGCCTTAACTATACATGGTCTTTTTTTAAAAATAAAACGCCCTACTATACATGGTTTTTTTAAAGCCTTACTATACAATGTCATTTTTAAAATAAAATAAAAACCTTACTATACAATGTCGTTTTTAAAGTATAGTAAAAAAAGCCTTACTATACTATGTTGTTTTTTTAACAAAAAAAACCTTACTATACTATGTCGTTTTTTAAAGAAAAATACCCTTACTATACTATGTCATTTTTTAAGAAAAAAGCCTTACTATACCATGTCGTTTTTTAAGAAAAAAAGCCTTACTATACTATGTTGTTTTTTTAAGAAAAAAAGCCTTACTATACTATGTCGTTTTTTAAAGAAAGAAAGCCTTACTATACTATGTTGTTTTTTAAGAAAAAAAGCCTAACTATACTATGTTGTTTATTAAGAAAAAAAGCCTTACTATACTATGTCGTTTTTTTAAGAAAAAAAGCCTTACTATACTATGTCGTTTTTTAAAGAAAGAAAGCCTTACTATACTATGTTGTTTTTTAAGAAAAAAAGCCTAACTATACTATGTCGTTTTTTAAGAAAAAAAAAAGCCTTACTATACTGTCGTTTTTTTAAAAGAAAAAAGCCTTACTATACTGTCGTTTTTTTAAAAGAAAAAAGCCTTACTATACTATGTCATTTTTTAAGAAAAAAGCCTTACTATACCATGTCGTTTTTTAAGAAAAAAAAAGCCTTACTATACTATGTTTTTTTAAGAAAAAAAAGCCTTACTATACTATGTCGTTTTTTAAAGAAAAAAAGCCTTACTATACTATGTTGTTTTTTAAGAAAGAAAGCCTTACTATACTATGTCGTTTTTAAAGAAAAAAGCCTTACTATACTGTTGTTTTTTAAGAAAAAAAAGCCTTACTATACTATGTCGCTTTTTAAGAAAAAAAACCCTTACTATACTATGTCGTTTATTAAGAAAAAAAAGCCTTACTATACTATGTCGTTTTTTTAAGAAAAAAAGCCTTACTATACTATGTCATTTTTTTAAAGAAAAAAAGCCTTACTATACTATGTCGTTTTTTAAGAAAAAAAGCCTAACTATACTATGTCGTTTTTTTAAGAAAAAAGCCTTACTATACTTTGTCGTTTTTTAAGAAAAAAAGCCTTACTATACTATGTCGTTTTTTAAGAAAAAAAGCCTTACTATACTATGTTGTTTTTTTGAGAAAAAAAGCCTTACTATACTATGTTGTTTTTTAAAGAAAAAAAGCCTTACTATACTATGTTGTTTTTTAAGAAAAAAAGCCTTACTATACTATGTCGTTTTTTTAAAGAAAAAAGCCTTACTATACTATGTTGTTTTTTAAGAAAAAAAAAGCCTTACTATACTATGTCATTTTTTTAAAGAAAAAAGCCTTACTATACTATGTCGTTTTTTTAAAAGAAAAAAGCCTTACTATACCATGTCGTTTTTTAAGAAAAAAAGCCTAACTATACTATGTCGTTTTTTAAGAAAAAAAGCCTTACTATACTATGTCGTTTTTTAAGAAAAAAGCCTTACTTGTACTATGTCGTTTTTTAAGAAAAAAGGCCTTACTATACTATGTTGTTTATTAAGAAAAAAAGCCTTACTATACTATGTCGTTTTTTTAATTTAAAAAAAGCCTTACTATACTATGTCGTTTTTTAAAGAAAAACGACATAGTATAGTAAGGGTTTTATGAGTTCAATTCCACTCTTTGCAATTCTCAAATTGTTTATTTAGGTAATGAAGAGGATAGATATAACTTCCAATCACATCATTTCAGAAGTCACTGTGGTCCAGTGGCAAAGACAATGGGTCAGAACTTCAGGTGGACTCAAGTTCAAATCAGGAATGAGTTCAATTCCACTCTTTGCAATTCTCAAATTGTTTATTTAGGTAATGAAAAGGATAGATATAACTTCCAATCACATCATTTCAGAAGTCACTGTGGTCCAGTGGCAAAGACAATGGGTCAGAACTTCAGGTGGACTCAACTTCAAATCAGGAATGAGTTCAATTCCACTCTTTGCAATTCTCAAATTGTTTATTTAGGTAATGAAAAGGATAAATATAACTTCCAATCATGTATAGGCGGGCCGCCTCGTGGTGCAGTGGGTAAGTCACCTGCCTGCGACGTGGGTGTCGGTGGTTCACGTCCCGGTGTCGCCAGTCAACGACTGCGTGGCGTCGGCAGTCGGCCGAAGGCCGACTGTCGAACGCCACCAGGGATCCCCCCTCCCAACTGTCTTCCGGTCAGCCGAAGGCTGACCGGAAATATTGTTTTGCTGAAAAAAATGACTAAGTCTTTATTTGAATGAAAAAAGGATTACCCATTTACTGAACTACTAGTGTAGTGATCAGTCAAACGAGAGCGGGATTCGAACCCCAGTCTCCCACATGGCAGTCAAACTAACTAACTTGAGGTCTGTCTGACCCATTGACTTTGCCACTGGACCACAGTGACTTCTGAAATGATGTGACTGGAAGTTATATTTATCCTTTTCATTACCTCAATAAACAATTTGATATTTGCAAAGAGTGGACTTGAACTCACTCCAGATTTGAACTTGTGTTTTCTGAAATGATGTGATTGGAAGTTATATTTATCCTTTTAATTACCTCAATAAACAATTTGAGGATTGCAAAGAGTGGAATCAAACTCACTTCTGATTTGAACTTGAGTCCACCTGAAGTTCTGACCCATTGTCTTTGCCACTGCACCACTGTAAAGTTGGAAGTTGTATTTATCCTTTTCATTACCTCAATAAACAATTTGAGAATTGCAACGAGTGGAATTGAACTCACTCCTGATTCCCGCCTCATGTTCTGACCCAATGATTTTGCCAGTGGACCACAGCAACAACTAGAAGGTGAAGAATCAGAAGTCACATTTATTCTCCGACTCTCTTAGCCTTACTTGCTATGTCATTTTTTAAAGAAAAAAAGCCTACTATACTATGTCATTTTTTAAGAAAAGAAGCCTTACTATACAATATCGTTTTTTAAGAAAAAAAGGCTTCCTCTACTATGTCGTTTTTCAAGAAAAAAAGCCATGCTATACTATGTCGTTTTTTAGGGAAAAAAGCCATACTATACTATGTCGTTTTTTAGGGGGGAAAGCCATACTATACTATGTCGTTTTTTAAAGGAAAAAAGCCATACTATACTATGTCTTTTTTTAGGGGGTTAAGCCATACTATACTATGTCGTTTTTCAAGAAAAAAAGCCATGCTATACTATGTCGTTTTTTTAGGGGAAAAAAGCCATACTATACTATACTATGTCGTTTTTTTAGGAAAAAAAGCCTTACTATACTATGTCGTTTTTTAAGAAAAAAAGCCTTACTATACATGGTCTTTTTTGCCCGTGAAACACTTACCACTCTCACGCGCATCAAGCTTCGTTATTATTGCCACTCGTTTCAAATGAAATGGCTTGCCTCTTCCTTGCAACTCCCTCAATAGAAGCCTTTAGCTTTTTACCAACCATATTCAATATTGGATGCATGAGATATTTAATGATACAAATGAAAAAGGTTCCTTTGCACACTGGAGATACATTCAGGCACTTCCGCATTGCAACGAAGAAGAAGGTAGATGCTGGGTGAGCTGAGCTCTCACAGCGCCAGGCGTCGGTATTAGCGGCAGAAAGAAGTACTACTCCGAAAAAGGCGCGAAATACAAAATTGGACTTGCGAACATTTTTGGACTTAAACGCAATTTGCAGACATGTTCGTATGTACCGTTGTTCGTAAGTTGAATGTTCGTAAGTAGGGGAGCGTCTGTATAGTAAGGCCTTTTTTCTTAAAAAACGACATAGTATAAGTAAGGCTTTTTTCTTAACGACATAGTATAGTAAGGCTTTTTTTCTTAAAAAACGACATAGTATAGTAAGGCTTTTTTTTCTTAATAAACGACATAGTATAGTAAGGGTTTTTTCCCCTAAAAAAACGACATAGTATAGTAAGGCTCTTTTTCTTAAAAAACGACATAGTATAGTAAGGCTTTTTTCTTTTAAAAAAACGACATAGTATAGTAAGGCTTTTTTTCTTTTAAAAAACGACATAGTATAGTAAGGCTTTTTTTCTTAAAAAACGACATAGTATAGTAAGGCTTTTTTCTTTTTAAAAAACGACATAGTATAGTAAGGCTTTTTTTCTTTAAAAAACGACATAGTATAGTAAGGCTTTTTTTCTTAAAAAACGACACAGTATAGTTAGGCTTTTTTTTCTTTAAAAAACGACATAGTATAGTAAGGCTTTTTTTCTTAAAAAACGACATAGTATAGTAAGGCTTTTTTTCTTAATAAACAACATAGTATAGTAAGGCCTTTTTTCTTAAAAAACGACATAGTACAAGTAAGGCTTTTTTCTTAACGACATAGTATAGTAAGGCTTTTTTTCTTAAAAAACGACATAGTATAGTAAGGCTTTTTTTCTTAAAAAACGACATAGAATAGTAAGGCTTTTTTTCTTAAAAACGACATAGTATAGTAAGGCTTTTTTTCTTAAAAACAACATAGTATAGTAAGGCTTTTTTTCTTAAAAACGACATAGTTTAGTAAGGCTTTTTTTTCTTTAAAAAACGACATAGTATAGTAAGGCTTTTTTTCTTAAAAAACGACATAGTATAGTAAGGCTTTTTTTCTTAAAAACAACATAGTATAGTAAGGCTTTTTTTCTTAAAAAGGACATAGTATAGTAAGGCTTTTTTTCTTTAAAGAACGACATAGTATAGTAAGGCTTTTTTTCTTTAAAAAAACGACATAGGATAGTAAGGCTTTTTTTCTTAAAAAACGACATAGTATAGTAAGGCTCTTTTTCTTAAAAAACGACATAGTATAGTAAGGCTTTTTTCTTTTAAAAAAAACGACATAGTATAGTAAGGCTTTTTTTCTTTTAAAAAACGACATAGTATAGTAAGGCTTTTTTTCTTAAAAAACGACATAGTATAGTAAGGCTCTTTTTCTTAAAAAACGACATAGTGTAGTAAGGCTTTTTTCTTTTAAAAAAACGACATAGTATAGTAAGGCTTTTTTTCTTTAAAAAACGACATAGTATAGTAAGGCTTTTTTTCTTAAAAAACGACACAGTATAGTTAGGCTTTTTTTCTTTAAAAAACGACATAGTATAGTAAGGCTTTTTTTCTTAAAAAACGACATAGTATAGTAAGGCTTTTTTTCTTAATAAACAACATAGTATAGTAAGGCCTTTTTTCTTAAAAAACGACATAGTACAAGTAAGGCTTTTTTCTTAACGACATAGTATAGTAAGGCTTTTTTTCTTAAAAAACGACATAGTATAGTAAGGCTTTTTTTCTTAAAAAACGACATAGAATAGTAAGGCTTTTTTTCTTAAAAACAACATAGTATAGTAAGGCTATTTTTTCTTAAAAACGACATAGTTTAGTAAGGCTTTTTTTTCTTTAAAAAACGACATAGTATAGTAAGGCTTTTTTTCTTAAAAAACGACATAGTATAGTAAGGCTTTTTTTCTTAAAAAACGACATAGTATAGTAAGGCTTTTCTCTTTTAAAAAAACGACATAGTATAGTAAGGCTTTTTTTCTTAAAAAACGACATAGAATAGTAAGGCTTTTTTTCTTAAAAAACGACATAGTATAGTTAGGCTTTTTTTCTTAAAAAACGACATAGTATAGTAAGGCCTTTTTTCTTAAAAAACGACATAGTATAAGTAAGGCTTTTTTCTTAACGACATAGTATAGTAAGGCTTTTTTTTCTTAAAAAACGACATAGTATAGTAAGGCTTTTTTTCTTAAAAAACGACATAGTATAGTTAGGCTTTTTTTCTTAAAAAACGACATAGTATAGTAAGGATTTTTCTTTTAAAAAAACGACATAGTATAGTAAGGCTTTTTTTCTTTAAAAAAACGACATAGTATAGTAAGGCTTTTTTTCTTTAAAAATTGACATAGTTTAGTAAGGCTTTTTTTTCTTTAAAAAACGACATAGTATAGTAAGGCTTTTTTTCTTAAAAAACGACATAGTATAGTAAGGCTTTTTTTCTTAAAAAACGACATAGTATAGTAAGGCTTTTCTCTTTTAAAAAAACGACATAGTATAGTAAGGCTTTTTTTCTTAAAAAACGACATAGTATAGTTAGGCTTTTTTTCTTAAAAAACGACATAGTATAGTAAGGCTTTTTTCTTTTAAAAAAACGACATAGTATAGTAAGGCTTTTTTTCTTTAAAAAACGACATAGTATAGTAAGGCTTTTTTCTTAAAAAACGACATAGTATAGTAAGGCTTTTTTTCTTAAAAAACGACATAGTATAGTAAGGCTTTTTTCTTTTAAAAAAACGACGTAGTATAGTAAGGCTTTTTTTCTTTTAAAAAACGACATAGTATAGTAAGGTTTTCTTTCTTAAAAAACAACATAGTATAGTAAGGCTTTTTTTCTTTAAAAAACGACATAGTATAGTAAGGCTTTTTTTCTTTAAAAACGACATAGTATAGTAAGGCTTTTTTTCTTAAAAAACGACATAGTATAGTTAGGCTTTTTTTCTTAAAAAACGACATAGTATAGTAAGGCTTTTTTCTTTTAAAAAAACGACATAGTATAGTAAGGCTTTTTTTCTTTAAAAAAACGACATAGTATAGTAAGGCTTTCTTTCTTAAAAAACAACATAGTATAGTAAGGCTTTTTTTCTTTAAAAAAACGACATAGTATAGTAAGGCTTTTTTTCTTTAAAAAAACAACATAGTATAGTAAGGCTTTCTTTCTTAAAAACAACATAGTATAGTAAGGCTTTTTTTCTTTAAAAAACGACATAGTATAGTAAGGCTTTTTTCTTAAAAAACGACATAGTATAGTTAGGCTTTTTTTTCTTTAAAAAACGACATAGTATAGTAAGGCTTTTTTCTTAACGACATAGTATAGTAAGGCTTTTTTTCTTAAAAAACGACATAGTATAGTAAGGCTTTTTTCTTTAAAAAAAACGACATAGTATAGTAAGGCTTTTTTTCTTTAAAAAAACGACATAGTATAGTAAGGCTTTCTTTCTTAAAAACAACATAGTATAGTAAGGCTTTTTTTCTTTAAAAAACGACATAGTATAGTAAGGCTTTTTTCTTTTAAAAAAACGACATAGTATAGTAAGGCTTTTTTTCTTTAAAAAAACGACATAGTATAGTAAGGCTTTCTTTCTTAAAAACAACATAGTATAGTAAGGCTTTTTTTCTTTAAAAAACGACATAGTATAGTAAGGCTTTTTTTCTTAAAAACAACATAGTATAGTAAGGCTTTTTTTCTTAAAAAACGACATAGTATAGTAAGGCTTTTTTTCTTAAAAAACGACAAAGTACAGTAAGGCTTTTTTCTTAAAAAACGACAGTATAGTTAGGCTTTTTTTTCTTTAAAAAACGACATAGTATAGTAAGGCTTTTTTTTTTAAAAACGACATAGTATAGTAAGGCTTTTTTTCTATATGGATCTATATTTTTAACCCCTTCATTGTGCATTCTTTAGCTGGTGCGATTTATAGTCCGAAAAATACGGTAAATCTACTTCATGTGATGCCGCACTTTTTTGTAATGAAAATCATGGTGAAAATAAACGAATATTGTCATTTTGTACACATTGATTTACCATATATATATTTTTTTTTAAGTACTGTGTAAGCCACTACTTTTGAGAGACCAGTGCAATTTATGAATTTTTAGCGTGGTATCGCCCGATGCCAATCCTACAATTTTGGATTTTTTTTCCCTTTTTAATACTAAATTACCGCATACACGTGCAAGGACAAAAAAAGTTCAGAACCCACCTATAATGGCAGCGGCGATGAGGCGGACGGCGTAATAGGGGGCGGGACATGTGGTGAAAAAGGGCTGAACCAAGTAGCTGGAGAAGGTCAAGGCGATGACCGCCTGGCACGCCGGTTCCACGATCAACAGAGACGTCCACAGCCTGAGGAAAAAAAAAAAAAAAAAAGGTAAACCGGTAAGCCGCGACGGCCACGCGTCAGACCGGTTGTGTCGGCGGCCCTGCCTACCGGATGAATGCCAAGAAGCTCCCAAATGCCTCCAGGATGTAGGCGTAGGACGCCCCGGATTTACGGATGGTGGTCCCCAGTTCGGCGTAACACAGGGCGCCGAAGACGGAGAAGACGCCTCCCACTCCCCAGATGACCAGCGATAAACCGTAGGAGCCGGTGTGCAACAGCACCCCCTGCGGCGAAAGGAGGGAGCGCGGTGGGTTAAACTTGAGTCGTCGTTGGTTCCGAGCCACTTTTGAGTTCAGCTCGCCAGAAAAGTGTGACTGTATTGCATTACTGCATTTTCTGTACAGCGTGCGATATGTGACACGGGCCACAGCGTGGAAAATCTACTCGTCTACGGCAGCGACGTCAAACTCCCAACTTGCGTCGATTTTGAACTTATTTGACTGCCATTGACGGCACTAAACGTCCAATTCATTTTGACTGGGAGGGGCCAATGAACCAACGTAAATATATTTTCTTTTTTTCTTTTTTAAAAGGGGGGGGGGGACTCCTGAAATTTTACATTCATTTTTTTTCCAGTAAAACATGAGGTCGATGCACATCAATTTCAGAACGCATTTTTTTTTTTTTTTAAATATTTTTTAAAAATGATTGTCCAGAAATCTGTTAAAAGTCAGCTTTTTGGACTAGGAAAATTTTCCGTGAGTGTTATTTTCAAGTGGGAACAATTTTCATGGCTTTATTTATCCTCTCACGTAGGAATATTTTCACAGAAAAAAATGACAACTCTTATATAGGTCAAAGCCATAAAAGTAGACCTATACCATTCCCTTGAAATGGGAGCTGACATTAGCAGCCCCATAAATCTTTTCCCTTCTGTTTGAACAGTGCAGTTAATGTTTAATTGCCGGAATGCTAAAATCTGTAAAGTCGCGCAATCTCTTGACGGCGATTGGCGTGATTTAGCGCCATCTTTCCTTACGTTACCTTGGGTGACACGAAGATGCCGGAGCCGATCATGTTGCCCACGATGAGGCAGACGCCGTGCAGTAGGGAAATTTCCTGTTTCAGACGCACGCCGCCAGAATCTGCGTCCTGCTCGGCCATGGTGACGGGCTGACGGGCTCCCGGGCGACTGCCGCCGGCTGGCGACCAAGAACTCGAGTGAAGCTGCTGGAGACGGGAGGGGGCGTCAAATAGTGGGCGGGGTTTATGGGGGGTTGGAGAGAGAGAGACAAAGACAGAATGAGAGTGAGAAAGGGAATACACGTTAGACGACCTTCTGATTAATGGGCGTTCACTTCTGTAAATTAATACCGCCATTGAAGAGGCATCATCTAAGGCACGCCCTGGTGGGAGAGCGCTAAGACCATGGGGCTCACAGTTCTGAGACCGAGAGTTCGATCCCAGGACCGGACCTCACTGTGTGGAGTTTGCAAGTTCTCCCCGGGCTTGTATGGGTCTTCTCCGGGTAAGCCGGTTGACTCCCACATCCCAAAGCGTTGAACACATTGTCCCTACCTCTGAGTGATTGCTTGTTTCTCTTATTGTGGCCTCCGATGGGCTGGGGATAGGCTCCAGCACCCCCTGCGACCATTGTGAGAATAAGCGGTAGGGAAAATGAATGAATGAAAAAAGGTCATCTCAGGCTGCAGATAACCATCATAATCTATTGCCAGAAATCCAATCATTTTGACTGGGAGGGAACAAATGAAGGGCCATTGATTCATCAACGGCAGCCAATGAGTTAACAAACAAACGTCCTTCTAGAAATGCACTTTTTTTCCCAAGGTAATCCCGTCAATCTGACTTGGTCAAGTGACCATTGTTTTTTTTAATCCCATCACCTTTTAACCCCCTCAGGAATGTGACTGTATGGACATTACACGTGAACATTTGATCCCTCACCTGACTTTTTTTTTTTCCTTAGCGAAACTACCAACACACTAGTCACCTTTTCCCTTATTTATTCTGACACGCTCTTGACGTGCAAGTGTCCACAAATGTCAACTTGTTGCCAATACTAACATGTCCTCAAAGAGTGTGCTGGAAGCTTGATGTGACATGGTAAATATGTCAAGTGATGTTGTTGAATGTTAAAAATTGGATGTCTTTTTAGAAAACTCTGAGGTAGAATTAGTATTTTTGTCAACATTTTGCTGTCACAAATTGAGAGGAAAAGTAGAACATTTTAAACGAGTTAACATTTTGGAACCTGTTTGTTTAGACGCTTTTCTTCATTACTAAATATACTATATTTGTTAAATGATCTCAAAATACAACTGTATCTTTCCATTATAATCAATTTTCCCCAAATAAATGACTCCCCTTAAAAAAAAACCCGGAAACAACTCCCCATGGTCTTGGATGCCTAATGACGTCATCCTCCACCCCTAAAAAAAACAAACAGCAAAAGCCGATAGCGAAAAAAACGGTAAACAATCTCGGCCTTTGACCTCGCCGTGACGTCAACAATAAACGACAGAGAACCGCGAACATTTTGAATGGAGTTAACACTAAGCACGACTCTCTATGCTAATGCGAGAGGATGCTGCCGATGTTAGCCCAGCCAAAATCTTCCGACTTGTCTTCTTCGACTCGCCCGAGGCGTTTAAGGTGTAACAAAATGAATAAAGTGTCAGTCTATGGACGAGGACGGAGACATAATGCGATGAAGTCTACAATAAATCATACAAACATACCTAGGAGTCCAACAGGAGGAAAGTCGCTTGGCGTCTTGAAGACGACGTCAACTAGTCCACATCTGTAGTTAGCTAGCTTTATGCTCCTCCTCCACACTGAGGCTCACGCAAGATGCTTAGTCACGTTCCAACTTGTTTAGCAGGAAACAAATCGTAGATAACGAACTTTAAGTCGTGACATGGTTCGTAAATCAAGAACGACCCTCAAATAAACGCGAACCAGCGCACCGGGAAATCAAGCGGAGGGATATGCGTCGCCACGTGCTATCCTGTTGCACAGCTGGGCTTCGACTCGTAATTTTACCTCCTTCCGCCGAAGGTGAGGTTAGTCCCTTGTAGTACGCAGTCAGAAAAACGCAAATTAATGCATTAAATCGTTAGCAGTGAACTAATGAATAATCGCCGTTTGGTATTGTTTTAATGTATGTGTTTATAAAATTCATGTATTCGTTATTTTTCTGTACCGGTTACCTCTAGGGTCGCGGGGGTGCTGGAGCCGTTTCCTTCCTACCACGGGCACCAGGCAAGGGACACCTTGAATGGGTTGGCAGCCAATCGCAGGGTGCAAGGAGGCGAAAAGCCATTCACACTGATACCTAGGAACAAATTAGCATACAATTAGCCTACCCTGCATGTTTTGGGGATGTGGAGTTTCCAGAGAAAACCTACACTAGCCTGGGGAGAACATGCAAACACCACACAGGGAGGGCTACTACCATCGATTTCAGAACTGTGAGGCGGACTCCCCAACCACCACAAATAACTCATTTAAAAAATAATAGCACTGAAAGATTTCATGAAATGATTTTCCAAAATGGTTGTTGTTTTTTTTAATTGTATCTCAAGCCCCGTTTAAGACAGTGACCTATACATAGTGTGTTATATCGAATTGCAATGCTGTCTCTTCCAGTAGGTGGAAGCAAACAAAGTCCTTTGTTTTATTTTGAAAGGTCCGGGTCCACGGGCGCACCCCCGCCACCTGCTTCCTGTCGCTGATAACGGAGCAGCAGGCGCACCGGCAGCCCCCCTTCCTCTTCCTCTCTGCTGACTCAGTGCCTCAGCGACAGTCCTGCCCGTCCATCCCCGAGAAGCAGCAGCAGCAGCAGCATCAGCAGCATTCGCATCCGCATCCGCGTCCTCCTCCTCCTCCGCCCGCCGCACAAATGGCCAAGACCGCAATCGGTAAGAATTTCTAACCATCAACCACCACGAGTCCCGCCCTTCCATTTGAGGACGCCCGTATAGCACAAAAGGATGTAGACGTGCGAGCGGATTTTGGCCGTATTGCGCATCCGAAAGGTGCACATGAACGCATTTTGCCCCTTTTTTTTTTTCATATTCCGCACAATAGCTTCCGTCGCCTCCCCATTGATCATCGGAGCGAGACGGGAGCTTCGGGGTGACCTAGATTTCTTTTCAATCGGAGTCAAGAGAGGCGAAGTTATCGTTTTTGCCGTATTTTTATCCCCCTTATTCGGGCATTGCGCCACCTGCCCCGTATCGCCTGAGTCACGGCCGCGCAGCATAATGCAGAGCCAGCGACCCCACCCAACAATCGCCGGTGTCTCCCCCCCCCACCACCCTTTCCAGCACCCCGCCTCGCTTCTTCTCCCCCGAGCCCACCCGCCTAATTGACAACACGGTGCTCTCTATTGTGCCGGGACGCGGAGAAGTCTTCTGAATTTTGGGCTAAAACGCCACGGAATCAAAGGGCTCGGGTCTGGAATGGCGCCTCGGAGGCCTTGGCGGCGTCAACGCCAGCCAGTCTCATCCATTTAGCAATTTCCTTTAACGCGGCGTCTGGCGTTCTGCTTGAAAAAGCGCTTGATGGATGGGGGCGCGCGCAGACAGACGTGGAAGAAGGGCGCCTCAACCTTTATATTTATTGGACACCGCCCTCTATTATCCGCCTCATTTTGACCCAAAATATTGCATGATTTTTGTACTAATGTAGCACTGTGACTGGGTTGGCCTTCATTTTTTTAAGCGGTGACGACGGTGGACAAATATTCACAAGTTACTGCTTAGCGTAATTTGTTCACTGCGAGAGTATATGTTATGGTAGTTAGTAAACGAGGGAAATTAATATTGAAAGGATCTGTTGACGGATGTAGACGTCCAATTCATTTCAGTCGAAGCGATAGAACCTTCTAGCCCCTCCCAGTTAAAATGGATTGGACGTCTATTACCGTCACAGCCCGTTGAAAAAAAAACAGAGCAAAATTCACATGGGCGCATTTGAATTCATCTTTGCTTGTTTTTGTTTTGTGCGACAGCTTTTGAAATGGATTTTTGGGTTTCATTGATTTATATTCGTTTTTATTGCCCCATGTTTTATTAACCTGATTTGTTATTTGTTTATTACCATCTTGTTAATTCCCCACCCAAATCGAATCCTTCAATTAAAAATAACAATTAGATGTCAAACACGGACCACAAAATATTGTCCTCGGGCCAGCAATTGGCCCCTGGTCTTTAGGTTTGAAACCCGTGTCTTATATGATTGGCATAAAAGCATTGAAGAAAAAATATTTGGTTTTAGACGTCTCTCCAATAAGTACAGTCTCTACAATAATGTTTATCTCACAAATATCATCCAAAATTGGAAAATACACACTTTAGCCCTAACAACATGTATTTTATATTCATTAAAATTTCAGTTTTAGTGCCATTGACAGCGATAAATGATCAAAAAAATCCTAAAAAATTTGGACGAATACAAAGGACGGGATAGTTCGTCTCCAAAAAGAATTGAGCAATGACTTCACTCACTGCGCATCTTAGTTTATAACAAGTAGTATATTCTTTAGTATTTAGTTCAAGAACATTGAACCAGTCGTTCCATTGGCTCTCGTCCCAGTCCGAAAAGATGACGCTTTGACGGCCGTCAATAGCGGCCCTGGGGTCATGTTTTTTCCCCCCTAATGGGGTGTGGTCGAGAAGGCCGAGCGTAGTTGTTTTTCAACCTTCCGGCTATTTTTTTTTCGTCACAAGCCCGCATTCATCAGCGAGGTGCACTAATCAATGGCGCGCACGCCCATGCGAGCTTAGATGACTATTGCTTTTTAAAAGGTGGCCGGAGGGGAAGAGATGACATCAGTGCGAGCGTCCGATCAGAAGGAGGGCCGGCTAACGTTACTGCCGATCAACCGTGGACCCATTGACGGGAAATCGGCAAATCTAAATTGGATTTCCGCCGTGGGCACTCAAAGACGTTTTTCAATGAGTCAAAGGTCCATTTATCCAGGTTGAGAATATGAAATGATGTCATTTTTTTCAGAGTGATTTTTGAAGGTCTTTTTCTTACCTGACATTTTGGCGTATATCTTTGGCGTCCTTATTAGCTGCGGTTTCGTTATCTGTCAGAAGGAAAGTCACCTGCACAGAAGAAAACAAAACATCAGCAATAATTCAGGGAGGCCGTCGAGATCTGCAAGCGGAGACGTCAAATGTTTCAAACCAATTAAAAAATAAATCTATCAATCAAACTCTTTTCTAAAAGAAAATTCCCAACTAAAAAGAGAACAAATTATACTATGCAATGCAGTTTTTGTAAAAAGCACTAAATAAATCAAATACCTTAATATGATTAAATATTGCCCCAGTAACCTAAGTAATATTTACAGTTGTCACTTGCTGTTTTGTAAAGAGAGAAAAATCAATCTGAAACTATTGCCCACATTAGCATTTTAGCACCTATTTGCCCTTCAGCCCAATAGGAATAAGATTTTGTGATTATTGTTCACTCTGAGGGATTTCAACTCAGGCAGAATCGCCATTCCAAATGAGTTTTGCATCCATTTTTGTATACCTTATGGATTTCATGTAAATCAGACACGCTGAATGCGAATGCTAATATTCTCCATGTAGCCTCATGATTATGCATTAGCCAGTTGACGCTATTTACAGAACCCACATCTGACAGCCCAAGTAATAAAAAAAAAGGGAGGTGGGGTCTTGCATGAATGAATAATGCACGGATATCAAAGACCCCCCCAAAGAAAGGACGACAATCAACCCCCCACGAGCGGTTCTTTTATCTTTTGAACGCGCGACGACAAACGTCATCCGAGCGGGTTAATGACATTCCCTCCGCCGCGTTTTGTGCCAACAGCTTACAAGGAGAAGATGAAGGAGATTTCCGTCTTCTCGCTCATCTGCTCCTGCCTCTACCCCGACGTCCGCAAGACCACCCTGGGCGACTTTGAGGGTAAGCAAAACCCCGCCCTCCGGGCCCCCCCACCCGGGTGATGCGCCTTTGTCTCCGGCAGACCTGGACATCAAGCCCATCAACAAGCGCGCCTCGGGGCAGGCCTTCGAGGTGCTGCTCAAGCCCACGTCGCCCGTGTCGGACGCCGCCCACGCCGTCACCTCGCCCCCAAAGAGGGACATCTCCCTGGATGACATCCAGAAGAAGCTGGAGGCCGCCGAGGACCGCAGGAGAGTAAGGGCATTTTGTTTTGTTTCTCGTGGGCTGCCGTCGACGGTCAAACTATCGCGCTCGTATTTCGTGGATGAATTGAATCTTTAAAAGTCAGCCCTAAAAAATTTCTAGTGGCTTCCATTGGGCGTAGCGCTCGCTCACCTGTGCGTGTGGCGTGTCAGTCCCAGGAGGCGCAGGTTCTGCGGGCGCTGGCGGAGAAGCGAGAGCACGAGCGCGACGTTCTGCTCAAGGCCATGGAGGAGAACAGCAACTTCAGCCGCATGGCCGAGGAGAAGCTGCAGCTGAAGATGGAGCAGATCCAGGAGAACCGGCAGGCCCACATCGGCGCGCTCATGGAGCGCCTCCATCAGAGGGTCTGCATTCAAAAAACATGCGTCATCTCGACTTTGGACTCAAACCTGAAACCTGCTGACTTTATTTTTTTCTCCTACCCCCCCTCCCAGGAGGTGCACGCTCAAGAGGTGCGCAGGAACAAGGAGTTGAAAGAAGAGGTGCTGGCATGAGGCGCCTGCACCCCCCTACCCTGAATCCCTTCCCCAGGGTCCCAGTGTGCACCCACCCAGTCTGGAAAAACACCACCACCACACCTTCCCGTTCCTTCATTGGTCTCCACATGGCATCCTGACGGTGGCGCTCACACATGGAAGGGTTTTAGAGGGTGTCATTAATCATTCAATTCAACCACTCCCCCCCTAACCGCCCCCCCCGAAGCCCCATTGCCAGAAAACGACAACGGTGGTGTAAATACTTCTTTTTTTTCTTATATACGGTACTCAAAGTATTGATTGCAGCGTGGCTTTTTTGTGGCTTAGGTGTTTTTGTGCTGAGTTTGCGAGACCCGCCCCACCCCTTTTCATCCCTACAATTAGCATTTCATGCTAGGCTCAAATAGCATAGCATCCCGATTTCTTCCTTGGTCACACCGCATTTAGCATAGCACACAGCTAGTTAGCAATTAGCAAGGCAGCAGAAACCAAAACCGGGAACCCCACCCTACCCCTCCCTCACCCCATCTTCGTGCCCCCACTTTTAGCAGGGAGGAGCCACGCCTGAGATTGAACCCTATTGGTTGGTGCCGTGTCATGTGACTCTTTCCATTCGTGTGTATGTGTGAGTGACCCGCTTTCTCTTACTCTGCATTACTGTACATCTTTGTCAATCAAACTGTGGTTAATAAAGATTTGGGGTTCAATGAATAGCTTTATGCTTGATTTGTTTTAAAAAAATGGATTGGTTGTAGAGAATTTCTTGAAGGTTTTGGAAAAAACAACAATTTATTCCCCCATTCAATTTCACTTGCTATTTCATTCAACTGCGGTACTGCGTGTAACCAAACGACGGCGACAAAGATCAAGTTCTCAAGAAGACAATATTTATGGGAAAATAACCACCGTGATAGATATTATAAACAACCACCGATCTACAATAAGATAACTATTCTTTGCTTTAAAAACGACAGTAAAATATAAATGCTTATTTGGACGTTGTTATGTTAAAAAACATACGCTTTTGAAATGCATTGGGTGTTTATTGTTACAAATATACGCTTTTGAAATGCAGTACGCCTGGGAGCCACACGGCGGCGACAAAATACAAGTCTTCAAGATAGATAATGAACCACTAACGTGAACACTAACTATAAATCCCTAAACTATATTATTTTGCACGTTTAACCACCGCCGAGCTAAAGATAAATAGCATCAGACTTTTAATTTCTTCAGCAAAATTTGTTCAACCACAATAGCTATTTTAGTAGAGGTTTTTCCTCAAAAAGTGTGTTTTCCTTAATGTAGTTCAGTGCCCACTTCTAATTAACTTTAGCTCAAAAGTAAACAAACTGGTGTTGATGATGCAGGTATACCTAAGTAGACGACCACTCTCATCTTCTCCATTTGTTCCCACGCGAAGCACATCGGCGGCGTCTTGGTGTCGTGGAAATCCCCTTCTATTAAATGGCTTCCTGCGTGCCAAACAAACAACAAACACAAGTCCACCCATTTCACAGTTTGATTCATCAAAGCATGTTTATTAAAGGAAATGGTCATGAAGTACCAGCGACAATAACGTATTATTTTTCGGCGCCATTGACGCCAATGAATGTTCAATTCTATTTGACCGGGATCGAACGATGAGTTAATGGATACATGATTATTATTTTTTTTGCTTTAAATAAAAAACGTTTCTCAATATGAAAAAAATGTATATGTATATAAAAAAAATCCCTCTAATTCAAAACTTTCTTAGAAAAGATCTGAGTGAGGAAAAATGACGTCGATTTACTTTGGCGGGCCGCGCAAAATGACGTGACGGGCCAGAACTGGCCCCGGGGCCGTGAGTTTAACACCCGCGTGTGGGTGGGTGAGAAAGAAAGAAGGCAGACTGAGTCCAGCTCATTGCGAGTCATTGGGTCAAAAAGCCCCGATCTCCATCATGCCCCAAGGTCTGTAAGGTTTGCCTACAGGGGGCGCCGTCTGGGTCGGGGGCCCCACGGAGGGGGCGATGAGCGGAAACGCTCCAAACGGGAAAGGGAACGCCGAAAGGAAGTGTTTGGTCGTCACGGGGGACGCCAAAGCGGGGTGCGGTAGGGGGGCTCGTACGCAGGAGGGCGAGTGTTCCGAGCGAGGGGCGGCACCGGCGCCGGCGCTCCGCCTCTCCGGTGACGAGGAAGCCGACGGGGGGCGCTCGCTCGCCGGGGGCGGGCGGGCCAGCGGCGAGACGAAAGCGGAGCCCCAGGCCGGCAAGTGGCCCGGCCCCGAGCGGGCCTCGCGCTGCCCGGCGTAGTTGTTGAGGTGCGAGAGCAGCCGGATCCGCAGGGGGTCGGCGTTGTCCATGGCGCTCAGGTAGCGCGCCGTCTCCGCCAGGCACTCGCGGAAACCCTGGCCCCGGTAATCCATGGCCAGCGCGTGCGCGTCAAAAAAGCCTGAAAATCATCACACGTCCAGGCCATTTAGGATGGGAAGGGCGGCACCGACATCGATTTTGAGACTTGACGTATTCTCTCCCTGGTCCTTCTTTTAACATACGATCCTTTTTAATGGGGAAGGTTGGCGACGCCAAAATTAAATTTGGTATTAGTTTTTTTTTGTATTAATATTTCATTACAGGTATTTATTGTAAATAATTCACATGTATTTTTTTAATTTATTTTATTTTGTATCCATTTAGTGTAGGGAAAATATGTTGTTTGTTCTTTTAGATTAGATTAGATCATTTTATTCATCCCATACTAGGGAAATTCACTGTCGCAGTAGCAAGAGGGTGAAAACAGACAGAAAAAATAGGTTATAAATTAGTAAATAAATACATAAATAAGCGTGTTGCATGAAATATATATATATATATATATATATATATATACATACACATATATATACACATGTGTATATATATATATGTATATATACACATATATATATACACACACACATTATTTCACAATTTAATTAATTTTGATAAAATTTGGCATTTCTTTTACATGAGGTTCTATATTTGTAATTTTTTATAAATATAAGGGTATATATAAATTTTTTTATTGTGGGAAAAATATGGTTTTTGTGTTCGGCAAATAATGTATTCCTCTATATATTCATTTTAATACCATTTGATTTCGTTTAATGCTGGTATACAAAGAATTTGAGAATAGTAAATTATGAGCTTTTTTCTCTATTTTGAATTTTGGGGGCATTATTTGCATATTTCTTTAATTCAGAAAAATGGCATTAGTATTCATTTTCTTAAGAAACTGTTTTATTGATTTATGATCAAATGTATTTTTATGATGTATTTTGTTCCGAGTTAATAGCCAAAGAGCTGTAAATGTACCTTTGCTGCCCGCAGCATGGAGCATCTTCAGGTGGTCCACAGTCATCTGCAAAATCTCAGCTTTTTCCAACTTGGCCGAACCCTAAAATTGTACGGAAACACCAAAAAATATAAATAAAAATAAAATTTTGTATTGGCGTAGTATCAAACGTATTATGCTTTCTTTTTTTGTTTTGTTCTAGTATCGATTGTTAAAAATGTGAGTTTCGGAGTGACGTCATCAAACTGCGAAGCGATTGATTGGTATTAAAGGCACAGCCGCGCAAAAACACACCTGCTTCTCAAAGGCGCTGGGCACCAGCCTGCGAAGTTCGCTCAGGCTGTTGTTGATCCGGTCACGACGCCGTTTCTCGATTATCTGTTCATAAAAGACAAATAAAAACGTGCTTTAGAACCATGTGTCCATTTTTAGCTCTATTTTCAAAGTCGGGTGGGACTCACTCCGCGACGCCGTTTCCTCGCCTGCACCTGAGTGGACGTGTCGGGGGAGCCGAGAGCTTGGGGCGAACCTGGGCGTCCCTTCTCGTCACCGCTGTCCTTTTCCACCTCGACGGCTTCGTCCGGCTCGCTGTCGGACGAGCTGAGGTCATGACTGCGTTTCATGTCGTCCTCGCGGAAGGGAAGGGACGGTAATGCTCCACCGGGGCGACTGAGAGTCTCGCTGGCCTTTCCCACGGTGTCATTTCACGGAGGGAGGGCAGGCGGGGCCGTCTTCCGGGAGGCGGCCTATCAGAGAGCGGCGCGGCTCTTTGATTGACGGCTAACGAGAAGACGTCTCACTCTGGGGGAGAATCCTCCTGCTAGACAACTACAACTTTAAATGCATCACGTTGCCACCTGAAATTTATCAACATGGAGGAAATTCTGTGAGGCAAAATGTTGAATGAATCGCAGTAAAAAAATAACACCAAGTTTGACGTTTTTCTTACCTGAGTGGTAGTTGGACGTACATTGGGACGTCGAAGGCATCCAATGCGTTTATAAACAGCCTAAAAACCCTTTCGTGACTACACGAGTGAGGCGTCAATTTTGAAGAGACGATCTTTGAAAAGACTTTGAGAGCGGTCCAATAGCTTTTTGTTCCGTTAGTGCAACTGGCTCCTCCCCTTTCATCCCGTGCGTGCGTGCTTGTCAAGGCGGCGGCGGCGGCGCGCCGGTGCTTGGCCGGCTGTCAGCACGCGTTGGGCCGTGGGAAAGTTCCCCCCGGCCGACGCCGATAACCAATCAGAGACCGCGGCCGTCTCCTCCGGCGCTGCTCTGAATGGAGCAATTGGTCGGCGGGGCGACGGGCGGTCTGCGAGCCGCCGTGTGAACGTGTAATCCAATACAGACACATCCACCGGGCCGTCCGGCGGGCCGGCCGGGCGACCGGCCCAGACGTCCCCGGCCACCCCCATCACCCCCACCCTCCCCGACCCCCAGCTCGACCCTGGAGCTTCCTCCTTCTCCTCCCCCTCAATGCAATGCAATGACGCCATGTTCTTTGACAGCCCCACTGGAGTGTTTGTATACAAGAGGGGTCTCGTGTTACCGCACTGGGGGGCCCCTGCAGATTGCACAATGTAAACCACAGCCAGGGGAGCGAAATAATAACTCGGGTGCTGCCACTGACGCTGATACACGTCCAGACTTTTTAAACTGGAGGAGAATGGCCTCCCCACCCCCAAAAAAGTGGCGATGCAACCTGAAACCTTTGTCGGAATAAACACAGGTGTGCGTGGTGAAAGGGGGTGGTTGGGCGTGTCATGGGGGGTGGGAAGAAGATGGTACTTTGAGTTGCATTGAGCTCGTTTGTTGTATTTCAAGTTAAGCCAGAGTTCCCACGCTGTTATTTTCTAACCCCCCCTCCTCTTTGTTCTGGCCGTCTCGTCACATGTTGTGATTAGTCGGGCCGCCCTTTGAAGGTGAGGGTTGCCCACCCTCACAAAATCCCCACCCTCTGTCTGCAAATCAGGCCACCAACCCAAATTGCATTCCAAACAATGGCGGTTTCGGCGTCTGGATCTAATCTTGGCTGTCTTTTATTTTGGACGCTTCAAGGTTAGCCATGACACATGATGAGATTTTATTGTGAAAGGTTGTTGTGTGAAGGTCTTCCATTGCAGTGATGCAATAAATAAAAGTTTGGCGGCGGGAACCAATCTGTACACCATATATGGCGTTTTATATGAAGCGCTAGTTAGCATGAAGCTAGTTGACTGTCTTGACTCTCCTATCTTACTTGGCAGCTTGTTTGTTTTGCTTTGGACTTCCTCGTAAAAAGCCAGTACGTTCAAACTCGACGACGAGTGACGTTCAGGAAGTCGCCCAAACGTTAAAACCGGCTAACGCTAATTAAGCGGTCTGCCTGGCGATGGCTAACGTCGCCGCAGGAAGCCCGACGTCTGACACTTGCTTTATGAAGCTGCTTTTTCTGGCGAAGGCTACTTCCACGCATCTTACCGCCTTTAAAAAAAGAAGTACTCTTCATCAAAGGCAGCCAAACTTTTTTTACCTTGGAAATTAGCATCAAAGAGGTTGACTGTCGTCATTGCAAATAGCAAATATCCACCGATTCTTCTGTTAGAGCTTAAAATTAAAAGTATGTTGAAGCAACAAGCTTGCGGATGCTAACATGCTAATGCTAAAGCGCCTGCATGCAGATGTTCACGACCTGAAAACAATTCGTGGAGGCCGCTCATTGTTTGTAAAAAAATGGTGGTGCTAGTCTCCACTGACGGCAAGAGGAAGCGGCGGCTAATTTTGACGGCGACGTGCGCGACACCCCGCTATTGTGTGTGCGCGCGTGTCACCAGTATTGTGAAGGTTGGGTGCCTTCGGGGGGGTCGCCGGCGCGCTATTGTTCACCCACGTCGGTTCCCCTTTTGGCTTTGTTAGATGTTGCGGAAGTTGACCCGCTTACTTTTGGAGAAAAATCACAGTTATTTTCTATAACTTTGAATTTTAACAGCCATTAAAATAATTGACTAACCGATTAGCAAATTTAAACAAAAACAACAACAAAAATTTCTATTGGATAGTGTGAAAACAAAGACTGAGTATCTATGTATTGACTATCAAATATCATATCTGGATACATAGCACTACACAATAGTGAAAAAGTCACATTGAAAGGATGATTGGACGCCACACAATGGATTGGAAAGCCATCATCTTTTTTCATGACAGCGTGCGTAGCCATCTTGGGTAGGGTCCTAACATAGACGACAGCTTTTAACGTTTGACACTTGGCCCGAGATACACGCTGGGAACGGCGTTAGGAAAAAAAATTCCCGCCCTGCGGCGGCGAGGGGGGTCGGCGGTCCTCTGACCTCGCTAATGGCGACGGGTCAGGAGTCAGCCGCTGTGACGGGAACGTCGGCGGAGCGCGTGACGAGCTCCTGGGAACCAAAACATCCAAGCTGCTCTACGTTAGCTAATAGCGACAAAGTAGGACGACATGTCAACAACATTTGGTTTGTATTTTAATTTTTTATATTTATAAAAAAGATTCACGCCTTGAGATTGTCAGCATTTCATTTGGCCAGAGAGCTTTGCTACTTATCATAAAGAGTTAGGGAAATTAGGATATGAAAAATATACCATTAAGGAAAATGATTTTATTTTTCAAATCATTTAAAAAGATGAAATAAATGTGAGTCATCCTTTACACGCAAGAATTAAAAAAGGACATTTAAAAAAAATCATTTTTAAACGTTGGATGTTTTGAAAAATGTTGAAGTTAAAAAAAGTCCCTGGGCACGGACATTTCCCAACAATCCCGACTATTAGCGGGGGCTTGCCATGTCTGATCCCCCCGTCCGTGGGGGCCCGTTGCGGAAAAGGCAACTTAAAAAAAGAATGACGAGAATCCCGTCGGATTGTGATTGGCGTGCCACGGCGAGCGCCGCGTCAAAACCACGCTTGGCTTTTCTTGAAAGGACATGTGCGGCCCATATGCGCATTTCGCCATAATAGAACTCAGGGCCCCAAAATACATCTTTTTTTCAAATCCTTAGCTGCCATTGACAGCAGTCTGTGTGCGGTCGATTGGTCGCCGGTCTTTTGGTCGCCCGGACCGCAACAACGGGCGACCAAAAGACCGGCGACCAATCGACCGTGTACCCAGCAGTCGACGCATAATTCCTTTTTAACCGGGAGGGGCAAGTGAGCAAATTCAAAAATACATTAAAAATCAAGTCAAAATAAGTCCATCTCACAGTTCTGAGAAGCAGGGTTCAAGACCTTGTTTTGACCTTCCTATGTGGAGTTTCCATGTTCTCCGCAGGATTATGTGGGTTTTTTTCCGGGTACTCCGGTTTCCTTCCACGTCCACAAAACATGCAGGATCAGCTAATTGTACATGATTTGTTTGTGAGCGTCATTTTTTGCCCTGCAATTGGATTCAGCACCCCCTACAACCCTTGTGAGGTGAAGTGCTTTCTGGATGTAGAATGTTAACACTATTTTTATGTACTCAAGTGTAATTCAGTGAATTCTACGGACATCTGCTAGCGTCAATCAAACTACAAGCTAAGTCCAAGTATGGTACTTGATTTTGGAGAAGGCGCAAAGGCATCCCGCCTGTCCTGGTTTTACTGGAAACAATGGCAGATTTTATTTTTCCGTTTTCTGACGTTATTATCCCGCATATGCACGTCGTCTTCCTGGCTTTAATGTCGGCGACGTTTGTCATCCGGCGTTTGAAGTCGGGAAAAATGACAGCAAGTCACGTGACGGCCCAACGAGAAGCGCTGTTTTTGACACAGCCGCGACCGCACATACTTGCTTTGTAGGGGTTTTTGGTCGGGGACGCTTGCGGTTATCGATGGCGCGCTTCTTTCACAACAGGCGCGCACGTCGCCGTGACGACGGCGCGCGTGCGTGCGTGCATGCGTGCTTGCGGGCCAGACTCGGCCGATAATAAGGCGCTCCGACACTAAACGACGGCGCCTACGAGGAAAGACAACAAAGATTTTAGCGTTCAAAACAACAAAATGCAAAAATCAAATGGCATGTTGTACTTGATAAAATTGGCGACATGTAGATAACCGTTATATTGGGAGGTAAATGTTTTTTTTTTACATCAAAATGCTTTGCTTCTCTTTGTTGCAATTGATTATATTAAATGAGTACATGATATTGCATCAAATCAATTGATTAAACCAATCGAACTGCATCAATATATCAATGGACCTAAAATTGGTGATTTGTAGTACGACTTATTGTTGGTAGCGAATTGAGAAAACCGATCCGGAAAAATGTCCCTGTGTGTGTGTGCGTGTGTGCGTGTGTGTGTGTGTGTTTTGTTCTGTGTGGTCAGCTGATGTGTGTTGCTCTTTGTTTTCCTTCCATGGGAAAGAGTCGTGGGGGGGAGCTCTCACAGTCGCACACTGTACGAGCGTACGAGCGTACGAGCGTACGAGCGTGCGCGAGTGCACGGAGCAGACAGCTGCCTGCGTCCGTGGCTGCCAGCTGCCTGCGTCCGTGGCTGCCAGCCGCCGTCACGCACGCCGCTACATCCTACGGTCTGCCCCCAATATTCTCACGGACGCCTGCGTTCTTGCTTTTCTACACTTGACATCGCAAATTTAGCAAGTTTGCATGCGCGCTAGACTTTTGATTTACGCCAACGCCCGTTATTGACGCGCCGCATATGGATTCCAGGCCAATCACGGCACATTTTTTTCTAGTCGGCCCAAGAAAATGATTCAGTAATTCATTTTTATGAACCACCTATCCTCGCAAGGGTGGCGGGGGGTGCTGGGGTCTATCCTAGTTAATCATTAATACTGCTATTAATCCCCAGGGGCAATTTAGAGTATTCAACGTGTGTGTTTTTGGGGTGGATGTGGGAGGAAACCATAGTACCCGGAGAGAACCCACACAAGAACATGCAAACGGGACACGGTGATAACCCATCTGGGATCGAACCCTCGACCTCAGAAACGTTAAGCCGACACTTCAACAACTCGTCCAACTGATTTCTTTAATGTCAACGCATTGCCTTTAATGGGAACATCGCCCCTAGCAACATGGCCGCCACCGACCTTTGACCTAATTTATGACTCCTTCTTCTTAAGATCAAATGATCAGCGCCAACCCTCCCAGTCCAAAAGAATTCTCTTGTCCCTCACCACCAACGTCAACCAACGCGCAAACGCATTTGAGGCGTCACCAAATTCCATGGACGGCAATAAACGTCCAGTCCGCGTGGACTTGACATCTGTTTTTTTTTCAGTACCACTTCAAATTCATTTTTGACGTCTTTGTTTGGGAACCATTTTTTTCTTTTGACGGGTTGGGGGAAAGCGCCCCTTTGGTTCTTTATTTTACAACAAGCTGGACTTTTATGTCTATTTGCGTGCTGTTTTTTTTACGAGGCGGAAAGCCCCTCGGCCGGACCGCGCTCTCGTCTCACAGCTATTTCGGTGCCGAGATGATTGGAGACGATGCGAAAACAGACCGGCCCGAGAGAGACGCCCACCCGGCCGGCCGAAAGACCGACAGACGAGCCCGGGTGACGGCGTGAAATTTGGCTTTGAAATGTCATGAGTCAATTCCCACCAGGCCGACTTGAAGGAATGTTTTGGGTTTTAGGAATTACAAATGGATTATAACGGGAATAGCTTTGGAAACTTCCATTTGGAGTTCGAAAACGCCATTTTTGTCGAAATTGCGTGGGGGTGCTTTGGCCCAATCACTGTCAGCCCTCCCACTTGAAATGGATTGGACGTCTAGCGCTGCCGATGGCAGCCAATGAGTAAACAAGTCAAGTGCAAAAATATGCACAGTTGGTATCAAAAGTAGCGCAACACTAAATTTCATCTATGACAACAAATTTCTGGCACAAAAACTAACTTAAGTTCAGTACCATTGCACTAAAATATCAATACAACACTTCCGTATTAAAATAGTGGGAAGGTGCATACTGGCCAGAAGAAGAAAAATCGTTGGCCACTTGAAATGGATTGGACATCTAGCAATGGCAGATATAGTGTTTACGTCTACCAAGGATCTTGCCCAATCGACTTGAAATGGGAAGCCAACTTTCCCACTTGAAATGAATTGGACGTCCAGTGCTGCCAATGAGTTAAGGCTCTAAACCACATGTGTCAAAGTGGCGGCCCGGGGGCCAAATCTGGCCCGCCACATCATTTTGTGTGGCCCGGGAAAGTAAATCATGAGTGCCGACTTTCTGTTTTGGGATCAAATTAAAATGAAGAGCATAGATGTATATTAAATTTCCTGATTTTCCCCCTTTTAAATCAATAAGTGTATTTTCTTAATCATGTTTTTCTGTGTTTTTAGTTCAAAAATCATTTTGTAAAATCTAAAAATATATTTAAAAAAAGCTAAAATAAACATTGTTTTAGATCTATAAAAAAACTGAATATTCAGGGTTCCATTTATTAAAAAAAATCTTAATATTATATCTAAAATGGTCCGGCCCACATGAAATGGAGTTGACGTTAACGCGGCCCGCGAACCAACCCGACCGAGTCTGACACCCCTGCTCTAAACCATTTTTTAAGCTACCAAGGTTGCAGGCCGCCACAAACTTGTGGTTTTTTTATCTGCAAGAAAAGCAGGAAGCTTTTGAAATTTCAATGCCAACACTTGAAAGAAAAACACAAATACGGTCAATGGTGATTTAAACAAACACAAGAGCTGACAAGGCCGGCTAAGGCTAGCATCCACGCAGGAATCATTCCCCAACAAGCACCCCCACCCCAATTGTCAACGGCGCACAGCGCAACCCTTGTGTGTGGAACAACTGTGCCCGTGACCTTTGACCCGTGACAGCATGGGAAAGTAGGTGTGTTCAGCTGTCGGGACCCCCTTTTGGCAAAACGCACTTATAAATGGCGAGGTCATGCGATGGATCTGGTGGCAGCGAAGTGCTGGTTTTGGCTAATAGAGGACCCAAATCCATTTGATTCCTTCATTTATTACGGCGCTTAGTCTCACGGGGGTGTTGGGGCCTATCCCAGTTCACTATGGCCACCCTAGCAGTAACCTTGTACTGGTCATCGGTGACAAGAGGTAAGCTCACGTGCGTTGACTTTTGAACGGCACCAGCGCGCCCCGCTTAGGAAGTTCCTGTTATCTTATCTGCTCCGCCCCGCCCTGCTTTTACCCCCCTGGGCCCGAGGCGGCGAATTAGCGCCGCCATTAGCGGTCATTAGGCCAAACATCAAATAGATGACGTGCGTCAATTTCCCTCCGAGTTCGGCTTCAAAGGGAGAAATTCGGCCGGGTCCTTGATTTCCGCCGCCGCCGCCGCCCGCTGGGAGCGCGGCGGGATGCTTGGCATTCCTGCGCTGGCTGTGGGACTGTGAGAAATATCACTCCACCCCCCCAACCCCCCACCCATCCACGGTCCCATCGGGCCTTCGATGCACGTGACCCGGTTGGATTTGAACCCTTTCATGAGGTAATTGAACTCATTGGCCGCCATTGAATAAGCGTACGTACTTTACAGTGTTTTGGATTTTCTATTTTAATACAATTGCGAGTGTTTTTCTTCCCATGTTATTCATGGCTTATCTATGTTGTAATAATTTCTTATATCGACACTTTTGCCATTGTCACTCGCTCTATAAAGGGTCAAAGGTCATGGGCGTCCCCCCACCCCCCTAAAAAACCTTACGTGCATACTTGCCGAGTTGAACTTGAAGCATATTTTTATAGTTTTGTTTTTCTTCGGAATGTTTTTGCCTCCCGCCAGCTGTGCTCACACCCACTGATAAACACGCCTACACATTAGCATACGCAGACAGTGGATAGCGGCGGTGCGCCCACGCTCGCCCGCGCTCGCCGAAACGCAGGTACGTACACACTGGCTGCCGTTTTCCCACCCGACGGTGACGCTGGGAAAGTCTTAACTTGGACACCATTGATTCCAAGCAGATGTTTAGAAACACACAGAGACAAACACACACGGGGACAAAAAAATACACCCACACGTTTCCCAAATACAGATTCAACACATTCTTTAAACTACTGGGTATATTTTAAATACTTAGGGTGCTTAATCTGATACTGAGAACGAAAATAACTGCAGACTTTTCAGGGTCGAACTAAATAAAAGTACAATGTAATCATCAATTTAAATAAATATGCTAGTGTGTTAGCAGCCTGTGATGTAATACAAGCCCCCCACCCAAAAAGAAGCAAATTAGGCGTCTTTTTTCTTTACTGAACAAAAAGACACTGCAGCTAAAAGCAGTTTTTTCAGCTCATATTAAAACTAAATCAGCTTTAGATGCAATCTATTTATATTCCAAAAAAAACAAGGATGAACGCCTAACCAAATTTGTTTTTTGGTGTTAACCAGTACTGTATACAACATGATGCATCACTGCCACCTATGGGTGAAGTGTACCACTACAGATTTTTTTAAAATAGTCAATAGTCTCGAGGAAATAAGCCTAATTATATACATATATATATATATATATATATAAATATATACATATATATACAT